>NC_092089.1:94865166-94887666 GCF_045679555.1 Salvelinus alpinus
CCTTGGTCTGGTGTGAGTCTGACCCTGGGGAAAGAAAGAACAGGGGAGGGGAAGGACAGAAGGACATGATGAGTGTGGGTGGACATCTCTGGTTTGGTTCTGGATGCCGGGTTGTGGAGTTTTTAAAAATTAATAGCCATAATCCAGAACGTTCAAACTATTTTGGGACTTGTGCAACCTTGTTTTCATGCTGTCCCTCTCGGACCCTGTTCATCCGCATGGTTGTGGCTTCCAACCCCAGCCCAAGAGATGATGATGATTGCTCTGTCATGGCTGTTCCAGCCAGCATGGTCATACCTGTGGTTTGGATGGAAGATTAAGCAATTAGTGAACTGAGGTTGAGAGAGAGAGAGAGAGAATACCAAAATATACACTTGCTTTATTGACTTGCAAAAAGCATTTGATTCTATTTGGCATACAGGACTGTTCTACAAAGTTATTGAAAGTGGTGTAGTGGGTAAAACATATGACATAATTAAATCAATGTATACTGGCAATAGGTGCAGCATTAAAATTGGTAAGAAAAAAGTAGATTTCTTTAACCAGGGGCGGGGCCTTCGCCAGGGTTGCAATCTGAGCCCTGCACTCTTCAGTATTTACATAACGAATTGGCCACTATTCTAGAAAAATCCTCAGCCCCTGGTGTTAGTCTCCACAATTCAGAAGTTTAATGCCTACTATTGGCAGATGACCTATGCCTGCTGTTACCCACTGGACCTGCTAGAGCAGTACTGCCAGACCTGGGCCCTGGCAGTAAACCCCAAAAAGACAAAAATTCTGATTTTCCAGAGAAGATCCAGATCTCATGGAATTAGACCAAAGTTCTCAATTGGTACAAAATATATAGGGTACTGTATACACTACAATTACTTAGGTTTAAAAATAAGCTCAACTGGACACCTTAATGAGGCAGTGAATGAACTGAGAGAGAAAGCACGCAGGGCATCCAAGCCATTAAAAAGCTATTTCAAATTGAAATACCTATTAAATTTGGCTAAAACTAATTGAATATGTCATTGAACCAATTGTACTTTATGGCAGCGAGGTGTGGGGTCCACTTGCAAAACAAGATGTCATCAAATGGGACAAACACCCCATTGAAACCCTGCATGCAGAGTTCTGTAAGATTCTCCTACATGTCCAGAGGAGAACTACAAACAATGCATGCAGGGCAGAATTAGGCCAATATCCACTAATAATAAAAACTCAAAAAAGAGCAATTAAGTTTTGGAAACATCTAAAATACACTCTCATATCATTACCACGCCCTGCAATGCCAAGAGCTGAGCAAAGAAAAGAGTCCCCTCCTCCAGCTGGTCCTGGGGCTGAGTTCACAAACCTGTTCTACTAACACACTGAAGCCTCAGGACCAGAACATCCAATCAATCAGAATAAACCAAATTACAACACAGTCAAAACAAAACTACATTGCTTATTGGGAAACACAAGCACAAGCAAAATGCAGTGCTATCTGGCACTAAATAGACAGTACACCGTGGCTAAATATTTGACCATGGTTACTGATCAAAACCTTAGAAAAACATTGACAAAGTACTGTGGGTTGGCAGCGCACTACATTGCTGCCTGCCATAAGTTGAGGGACAGTGTCTGACAGACCAATCAACCTGCACATGTACTCTACTGTATGCTTATTGTTATTGTTGAATATATGGTTATTTTGACCCTTGGTTATTGTTGTTACTGTTGTCCCGTTGACAATTTTGATTCAACATTTTTTATATTTTTACATTGTAAATATCCAAAATAAGCTTTGGCAATATGTACATTGTTACGTCATGCCAATAAAGCGAATTGAATTGAATTGAGAGAGAGAGAGGTGAGCTCCATGGTTAGTGGTTGACCAAGGGCCTGGTTTCTCTGGTTAATGCCTACACTCTAAGAAAAAAAGATGCTATCTAGAACCTTAAAAGGTTCTTTGGCTGTCCCCATAATAGGAGAACCCTTTGAAGAACCCTTTTTTGGTTGCAGGTAGAACCCTTTTGCGTTCCATGTAGAACCCTTTCTACAGAGGGTTCCACCTGGAACCGAAAAGGGTTATCCTATGGGGACAGCCGAAGAACCCTATTGGAAAACTTTTTCCTATGTTGGAGAGAGCTGTCCTGGGGAAGGGAGGGGGACTGTGTCAGGGGGGATGTGGCTGTGTAGGGGGGACACAGTAGACATGCACGGTGGTAGGAAATACAGTACCAGTCTAAAGTTTGGACACACCTACACACCTATTTTTTTCTACATTGTAGAATAATAGTGAAGACATTAAAACTATGAAATAACACATATGGAAACATGTAGTAACCATTTTTTTTTTTAACAAATCAAAATATATTTTATATTTCAGATTCTTCAAAGTAGCCACCTTTTGCCCTGATGACAGCTCTGCACAATCTTGACATTCTCTCAACCAGCTTCATGAGGTAGTTACCTGGAATGCATTTCAATTAACAGGTGTGCCTTGATGAAAGTTAATTTGTGGAATTTCTTTCCTTCTTAATGCGTTTGAGCCAATCAGTTGTTTTGTGACAAGGTAGGGGTGGTATACAGAATATAACCCTATTTGGTAAAACACCAAGTCCATATTATGGCAAGAACAACTCACATAAGCAAATAGAATAGGTCAATCAGTGCAGAAAATATCAAGGACTTTGAAAGTTTCTTCAAGTGCAGTCGCAAAAACCATCAAGCGCTATGATGAAACTGGCTCTCGTGACGACCGCCACAGGAAAGGAAGACTCATAGTTACCTTTGTGGCAGAGGATAAGTTCATTAGAGTTACCAGCCTCAGAAATTGCAGCCCAACTAAATGGTTCACAGAGTTCAAGTAACATACACATCTCAACATCAACTGTTCAGAGGAGACTGCGTGAATCAGGCCTTCATGGTCGAATTGCTGCAAAGAAACCACTAATAAAGGACACCAATAATAATAAGAGACTTGCTTGGGCCAAGAAACACGAGGCATGGACATTCTTTTTTATTCATTTAACTAGGCAAGAACAAATTCTTTTTTACTATGACGCCCTACCAAAAGGCAGAAGGCCTCCTGTGGGGACGGGGGCTTGGATAAATAATAATAAATATAGGACAAAACACACATCACGACAAGAGAGACAACACAACACTACAAAAAGAGAGACCTAAGACAACAACATAGTATGGTAACAACACAACATGACAAGAACATGGTAGCAACACAACATGGCAGCAGCACAAAACATGGTACAAATGTTATTGAGCACAGACAACAGCACAAAGGGCAAGAAGGTAGAGAGAACAATACATCACGCAAAGCAGCCACACCTGTCAGCAAGGGTGTCCATGATTGAGTCTTTGAATGAAGAGATTGAGATAAAACTGTCCAGTTTGAGTGTTTGTTGCAGCTCGTTCCAGTCGCTAGCTGCAGCGAACTGAAAAGACGAGCGACCCAGAGATGTGTGTGTTTTCGGGACCTTTAACATAATGTGATTGGAAAGACGGGTGCTGTATGTGGAGGATGAGGGCTGAAAGACCGGTGGAAACCTGTCCTTTTGTCTGATGAGTCCAAATTTGAGATTTTTGGTTCCAACCCCCGTGTCTTTGTGAGACGCAGAGTAGGTGAACGGATAATCTCAGCATGTGTGGTTCCCACCGTGAAGCATGGAGGAGGAGGTGTGATGGTGTGGGGGTGCTTTGCTGGTGACACTGTCAGTGATTAATTGAGAATTCATGGCACACTTAATCAGCATGGCTACCACAGCATTCTGCAGCAATACGCCATCCCATCTGGTTTGTGCTTAGTGTTGTTTTTCAACAGGACAATGACCCAAAACACACCTCCAGGCTGTGTAAGGGCTATTTGACCAAGAAGGAGAGTAATGGAGTGCTGCATCAGATGACCTGGCCTCCACAATCACCTGACTTCAACCCAAGACTTCAACCCAAGAGATGGTTTGGGACAAGTTGGACCGCAGAGGGACGGAAAAGCAGCCAACAAGTGCTCAGCATATGTGGGAACTCCTTTAACACTGTTGGAAAACCATTCCAGGTGAAGCTGGTTGAAAGAATACCAAGAGTGTGCAAAGCTGTCATCAAGACAATAGGTGGTTACTTTGAAGAATCTAAAATCGAAAATATATTTTGATTTGTTTAACACTTGTTTGGTTACTACATGATTCCATGTGTTATTTCATAATTCTGATGTCTTCACTATTAGTCTACAATGTAGAAAATAGAATAAATAAAGAAAAACTCTTGAATAAGTAGCTGTATCCAAACTTTTGACTGGTACTGTATGTGGTAATTGTCTTCACTACCGCCATCTGTCATCTGCAGCCTTCCAGCTATTTACTACTCCTGCATTTCTTAGACTGCTGGGACGCCACTGTGTGTGTGGTGGATGGAACTGAACGCTGTGGTGTGTATGTGTGGTGGATGGGACTGAACACTGTGGTGTGTATGTGTGGTGGATGGGACTGAACACTGTGGTGTGTATGTGTGGTGGATGGAACTGAACACTGTGGTGTGTATGTGTGGTGGATGGAACTGAACGCTGTGGTGTGTATGTGTGGTGGATGGGACTGAACACCGTGGTGTGTATGTGTGGTGGATGGAACTGAACGCTGTGGGGTGTATGTGTGGTGGATGGGACTGAACACTGTGGTGTGTATGTGTGGTGGATGGGACTGAACACTGTGGTGTGTATGTGTGGTGGATGGGACTGAACACTGTGGTGTGTTTGTGTGGTGGATGGGACTGAACGCTGTGGTGTGTATGTGTGGTGGATGGAACTGAACGCTGTGGTGTGTATGTGTGGTGGATGGAACTGAACACTGTGGGGTGGATGTGTGGTGGATGGAACTGAACACTGTGGGGTGTATGTGTGGTGGATGGAACTGAACACTGTGGTGTGTATGTGTGGTGGATGGAACTGAACACTGTGGTGTGTTTGTGTGGTGGATGGGATGAGGTTGTGTGGAGAGGAGAGGATCATACCATCTATGTAGGAGAGAAGGCACGACTGTCTTTCTTTCCATCTCATGGTTTACATCGTCTCTGTTGTCCGCTGTTCTTTTTTGGCATTATTTACATAGTTCAGAGACGCAGCTATTCATTATATAAACAAATATAACTCTCTGTGTTTACATGTTGTGAGAATGTTAGAGTTCAATGTTCTGGTTGTAATGATGTGTTAAAGATTGGGTGCATTAAACACTTTTGAACTTTGGACCAGAGCAGGGGCAGAATTGGACCAGAAATTGGCCCTGGCATTTCCAATACATTGGCCCATTTCTTCCCTTGAGGCCCTAATTATTAGCCAAATAATTTTCATTTTGTGCAAAATCACCAAATTGGACAGGCCCACTGGGAAAAAGTTGGTCCAGCCCATTTGGTATTTGCCAGATTTACCCTACGGCCGGTCCGTCCCTGGACCAGACAGAAGAACAGGACTCTGTGAGGCAGGCAGGCTGCTGCATCTGCTGTTCTCTAAGTAGTGTCGTCATGGCAACATAAGTTATATCATCTTACTCTACGTCATAATTCATCATGTCCTTTCGCTTATGTTGTGTGAGTTTCATCTCTCTGTTCTCCTCTAAATCATCATCAAGTTCGTTTGTCTCATATCTCTTATATTGAGTTTTCATGACAACATCTTCATAAGTTTGTCTTATATCTCATATGTTCTTTGAGATAGTTTCATGTCTACTTTGTTATTTTCCAACAGAACTGTTGGTTGTTTTAATTCTATTAAAATTACATGTGGTGAAGCTGTCAAAAGCTTTCACTTAGTTCTACAGTATATTCAGAGGGAATTCATAGTTTCTGGAAATTCAATTAAAATCTTGTGTTGTGAGAGCTGATGTGAATGAGTGAAATCTGCAGTAGTTTTCTCTTGCAGAGAGCGTGACGTCGCTCACTAAACTCTTTAACTCTCACTGTTTTTCTCTCTCATTCTCTTGCACTCTCTCTCTCTCTATCAATCTCGCTCTTGTTCTCTATCTATCTGTGTCTCCCTCTCTCTCTTCTCGCTCTTTCATTCTTTCTCCTCTCTTTGATAAGAGTGTGGGGGCCCAGCAGGCTCCTCCGGGAGCCACCGGTCCGGGAGTCGCCTGCGGAGGGAGCTGCTTCAGTGGATTATAATCCAATAAACTAAAATAGATTTTCACTTACAGTCTGAGAGAAACTCACCGTATACTGGGAATCACTGGTGAGCTGCCTGTCAAGGTACGATAGAGAAAGAGGGCTCCGAGGGTCTCGTGTTTAATCCCAGTGCTAGGCACTCGTTTACAATTTTTGGGGTTTTAACCCTATCCCAAACATTAATCGTTAATTTAACCATTCGGAATGAATGCCTAAACATAACCTTCGAAATTTGAAATTAATGGACAAACTTCAGATTCTGCGAGAGCTTGTTGCTAGAGAGAGAGAGAGAGATAGAGACAGAGAGAGAGAGAGAGAGAGAGAGAAGGAAAGTGATCACACTTTACTTGTCAGTCATTTCAGTCGGTAAGGTGAACTGGACCTCAATGCATTTGAGCAATTGAGTGTGGGAACTAGTATTCCTATTTCTTGGCCCAGCAGCCCATGGAAAGTGATGTGTGTTTGACTACATGTTCCTTTAGTGGTGGTCTTGGCTGTGCTGCCGGGACCCTCGGAGGTGTCCATGTTATTGTAGGACGTGTCCCAAGCCACAGCATTAGGCCTTACATGCTGACCAGATTGCTCGCATGCGTGCGTCCGCCATTGCGCGCATGTTGATTTTGTCCACCCACACCAGACGCGATCAGGACTTGCAGGTTGAAATATCAAAACTAACTCTGAATCAACTATATTAATTTGGGGACAGGTCAAAAAGCATTAAACATTTATGGCAATTTAGCTAGCTAGCTTGCTGTTACTAGCTAATTTGTCCTGGGATATAAACATTGGGTTATTATTTTACCTGAAATGCACAAGGTCCTCTACACCGACAATTAATCCACAGATAAAAGGGTAAACCCAGTTAGTTTCTAGTAATCTCTCCTCCTTCAGACTTCTTCTTCTTTGAACTTTATATGGCGGTTGGCAACCAACTTTAACCTCTTGACGCTAGGGGTCAGATTTTTATTTATTTTTTAAATAACGTTCCCAAGGTAAACGGACTATTTCTCAGGTCCAGATCGTAGAATATGCATATAATTTACAGATTAGGATAGAAAACACTCCAAAGTTTCCAAAACTGTCTGTGAGTATAACAAAACTGATTCTGCAGGTGAAAACCTGAGAAAATCTAACCCGGAAGTGATTTTTCTTTTTTTAAATCTGTGTTTCCTGGCCCGTCTTTCTTCCATTTAAAGGGGTATCAACCAGATTCCTTTTCCAATGGCTTCCTCAGGCTGTGACCAGGCTTTAGACATAGTTTCAGGATTTTATTTTGAAAAATTAGCGAGATCTTTCAAAAGTAGTCAGGTGTCCTCAGTTTAGTTCCTGCGCGCGAGAGGGTAGCTCTCCATTTTCTTTTTCTCTCTTATTGAGTAGGTTACGGTCCGGTTGAAATATTATCGATTATGTTTGTTAAAAACAACCTGAGGATTGATTATAATTCAATTCAATTCAATTCAATTTTATTTTATATAGCCCTTCGTACATCAGCTAATATCTCGAAGTGCTGTACAGACACCCAGCCTAAAACCCCAAACAGCTAGTAATGCAGGTGTAGAAGCACGGTGGCTAGGAAAAACTCCCTAGAAAGGCCAAAACCTAGGAAGAAACCTAGAGAGGAACCAGGCTATGAGGGGTGGCCAGTCCTCTTCTGGCTGTGCCGGGTGGAGATTATAACAGAACTATGCCAAGATGTTCAAAAATGTTCATAAGTGACAAGCATGGTCAAATAATAATCATGAATAATTTTCAGTTGGCTTTTCATAGCCGATCATCAAGAGTTGAAAAACAACAGGTCTGGGACAGGTGGCGGTTCCATAACCGCAGGCAGAACAGCTGAAACTGGAATAGCAGCAAGGCCAGGCGGACTGGGGACAGCAAGGAGTCACCACGGTCGTAGAAACGTAATGGTCGTAGAAACATTTGACATGTTTCTACGACCATTACGGATACTTTTTAGAATTTTCGTCGAACGGAACGAGGCTTTGGTTTTCTGAACATAACGCGCAACCCAAATGGCGTTTTTTTGTTATAAAAGTAATATTTATCGAACAAAAATAACATTTGTTGTGTAACTGGGAGTCTCGTGAGTGCAAACATCCGAAGATTATCAAAGGTAAGCGATTAATTTTATTGCTTTTCTGACTTTCGTGACCAAGCTAACCAAGCTAATATAAGGCTAACTGTTTGTTCTAGCATTGATTGATACACTCACAAAAGCTTAGATTGCTTTCGTTGCAAAGCATATTTTAAAAATCTGACACGATAGGTGGATTAACAACAAGCTAAGCTGTGTTTTGGTATATTTCACTTGTGATTGCATGATTATAAATATTTTTGGTAATGTTTTTGAATCTGATACGTTTGGGAATTTTCTTCTGGCTTTCAGGACCGGAACGAGGCTGTAGTTTTCTGAACATAATGCGCAACCCAAATGGCATTTTTTTGTTATAAAAGTAATATTTATCGAACAAAAAGAACATTTCTTGTGTAACTGGGAGTCTCGTGAGTGCAAACATCCGAAGATTATCAAAGGTAAGCGATTCATTTTATTGCTTTTCTGACTTTCGTGACCATGCTAATTTGGGGCTAGCTGTTCTAGCATTGATTGATACACTCACAAAAGCTTGGATTTCTTTCTCTGTAAAGCATATTTTCAAAAACTGACACATAGGTGGATTAACAACAAGCTAAGCTGTGTTTTGGTATATTTCACTTGTGATTGCATGATTATAAATATTTTTAGTAATATTTTGCGCCCTGCAATTCAGCGGTTGTTTAGGAAAATGATCCCGTAAAAGGGATCCGTAGCGCAGAGAAGTTAAGGTGCATTACCACCACCAACTGGACTGGAGTGTGGACCTCAATTCATCTTTCAATCACCAACGTGGGTATGTGCTCCTAAAAACCAATGAGGAGATGGGAGAGGTGGGACTTGCAGCACGTCAAGCGTCACAAAGAGAACCAAGTTCTATTTCAACACCTACGCGCGTTGATGCGAGCAGTGTGGGTGCAATGATGGAATAACATGTACGTATGTGTGCATTTATTTTTCAACGCTTGCGCACATGACGCGAGCGGTGTGGTCAGCATTTTATTCCCCACAGGACCCTATGACAAACCAGAAGCCTAAAGATGTGGCCTGTCCCCCCCCCCCCCACACACACACACACACACACACACACACACACACACACAGATCTGTTCTGTCCATAATATACAAGCGTAGAGAGTCTTCGAGTCATATTTTATAGAGTGTGTGTGTGTGTGTGTGTGTGTGTGTGTGTGTGTGTGTGTGTGTGTGTGTGTGTGTGTGTGTGTGTGTGTGTGTGTGTGTGTGTGTGTGTGTGTGTGTGTGTGTGTGTGTGTGTGTGTGTGTGTGTGTGTGTGTGTGTGTGTGTGTGTGTGTGTGTGTGTGTGCGTGTGTTTGCGTGTGTGTGTGTGAAAGCCCAGTCATCTTGTGGCTGAGTGTTGATGTTATTGCAGCCCCGGTCTATAAAACCAGCTCTCACAGACTCACGTCAGAATTAGACGTTGTGTTTCTCAAACGTAACATTTTTAAGTTGTTCCAAACCTGAAATTTCGAAGTGGTTAGGTTACGTTTAGGCATTATCTACTAATTTGTAAGGTTAGGGTTATGTTTGGGCATTATCTACTAATTTATAAGGTTAGGGTTATGTTTGGGCATTATCTACTAATTTATAAGGTTAGGGTTATGTTTGGGCATTATCTACTAATTTATAAGGTTAGGGTTATGTTTAGGCATTAACTCTTAATTCTTTAAGGTAAGGGTTAAGGTTTGGGATAGGCCTTAGCGAAACTGAAACCTTCTTGAAGGTAACAGCCCTCACTGTTGCCCCTACTGGCCAGTTTCCACGTCATCTTCCGAAGGACTCGGACATGGATGGACGTCGAATTCTGACTTGTATCATGGGTGACCAGCCTGCTATAAAAGCACACTACGGTATGACATGCTGCTCACCGGCCGGTCAGTACACTCTAGCTGGCCAACCCTGATACTGTGTGCATGTGTTTGTGCGTGCGTGTGGGGGTGATCATGTGTCCTGTAGGATTTGGCAGGTTTTGCCTCTATACAACGCACTGCAGTGGACCCTGAGTGGCTTTATTGACGTGTGTTTGTGAGTGAACTTGTGTAATTTGTTGTAAAGCACCACATATGGTCTTTGAGTATCACTTTTCTCATTTGCAGTATTCCTAGAATACCAGATTCCTAGAAAACAGTACAAATGTGCTGGAAATGTTCTGAAACTGACCAATAAACTTTATCTTGCCAGATAGTCTGAGAAAGGAAAATCTCTACTTGGAAAGCGATTAACATTGTGGTGGGTGATTTGGGTTAGATGAGCATACTCCTATTTTTATAGGGACAATCTGCAGTTGCTACATTCATTTAAGGACTTTGAAATTAATGATATGTACTCATTGATTCTTGACGACTATAACTCATAAATGCCTCATGAGCTTAGTTCTACTGTCGTACCACATCAGAACCCCAAATATCAGCTTGTTTTACTCCATTGTTTGTAAACAAAGTAAATATAAACAAATACTATGTAACTTCAAAACATGGTTAATAAAGTGATGGATATCAGTCAGCTCTGTCTATGAATTTGATAGTAGTAAAAATCTTCCAGCCCCATCCCTCAACTTTTTTACCGAAATAGTGTCGGGGACAATGATTTGATATTGTTTCAACTGTGGATTCTCCTTTTAAAGCACCATAATGAAAAGCATATGTGACTGACCGGCTCGAATCGGTCTTATGTAGCAAAATTTGAAATTGTGTTTTTTACATTGGATAAAAGTAGAGACTCAAAGCTAGAAAATGGTATATCATACACTACAGTTGAGGAACAATGGGAAAGTATTTCTGCTTTGAAAGTTGATAAACTTGTTATCTCACTTTTGAGACAATGGCCCTTGAATGTTTTGGTAAACCTACTGGAGAGCTCTTCTTTGTCTACACCCATTCAGCATTGTTCACACCCTTTTAAGCTTTAGCCCCACCCACTTTAGCCCCACTAACTCTTTAAGGATTCACGTGAGGCCATGTATTACACAACCAAAGATTAAGACTAAAGGCCGGTTTATACTACGTCTATTGACAGTTGTCGCAGTGACATCATGAACATTCTATTGTCGTCCAACATCAAACTTGTCGTTGTTGTTATGGCAAAGTATAAACAAAATAACTACAGGTTGCATGACATCGCCAGCCTGGTGGTCGAAAATGGCATAACTGGTGTATTTTAAAACCAATAAACCCATCCGTTTAAAAATGAATTTAGTAAATGTCAATCTAGCAAACCAGGCAACTAAAAGCAACTTTCTCAACAATGTTTTGGTTCGTTTCTAGCTTGTTAGCTGGCTAGCTAATGTTAAGTTAGCTAGCTAGCTAATGTTAAGTTAGCTGGCTAGCCAGTTAAAATAATGACCATATCATTTAGCTGACAACGTCTTCACTTTAGCTCATTTGTCTTCATTATTACAGAAAAATAAACTCACAACAAGATCATTATTTATATTAATGTGGAGCCAATTACAGAAAATATCTTACGGTTGTGAGTGTGATGAAATAAAAGTAGTGCCTTCTACCTGAGAATTTTAGAACTTGGACAATTTTAGAACTTGGCCTTACTTATATCCTAATTTGACCTTTGTGCAGGTGTTATTGTTTTTCACATTACCGTCCCTGGTAAACACACACTATATCATTTAAAATCAATGTTTATTTGTCACATGCAGATGATACAGAAGGTGTAGTGAAATGGTTACTTGCATAGTGGAGTCTTTTGTTTAGACAATTTACCATAATCCCAACTCATAATGTTACTACCCTGCATGAATCTGCAGGTAGCTAACCAACCAGGTTCAATGTTAGCTACTAACATTAGGCTATAACTAGCAATACAAATGCCTCTGAGATACAAATAATATTACTACACAGATCATACATGTAACGTTAGCTAGCGAGCCAGCCAGCTAACGTTTGCTAGCTAGCTAACAGTACACTTTAACTTGAAATGAAAACAACTTTCTGACAAAATTAGAAACATATAATATCTGAAAATGTAGCTAGCTAGACTATCTTACCCATATACATGAATGGACGCTTCTCCCTCTCTGACACGGATGCCATCGTTCCCCTTAGTTTGAAGATCCAGAGACAGGTGTTCTATACAACAGCCTTCTCTGTGTTCTTTTTTCCACTTCCTCTGCGTATTGGCAATCAAATGGCAGAATTTTCTCTATCTCCTTTGCTAATGTACTTTAATTCCACTGATTTCAAAACTCTGTTCTCCAGAAAGTGAATAGCAACACTTTTGCAGTTCTACTACGTGATATCTTTTAAAAAAAAGCCGCATTAGAAAGGATTACCTTCCCATACTGACGAGCTCATGTTATAGACAGACGTGTGCTACATGGCAGACCAATCCAAACTCATCTCTCGGCATGTCCAGCCCATCCATTATCTCAGCCAATCATGGCTAGCGGGAAGGTTCCTGACTTTTTCTGTGGCTAAACTAACTAGGCTCGTAATGTAACAATTGTATTCGTATTTGCAGATGGCATACACGTTTTTTATTAAGGCACATGAAAGTTCACGTTTCAGAAGGCATTTCTGCCAAAAGACGCATTTAGATTTTTTTTTAAAGTTTACATTCAAATGACTTTTTTTGTGAAGTATTGATGCGCGACATACGCCTAGTTTCCTGAAACGAGTCACATGAGATAGAAAAAGAGATTGAATAGCGGGAGATGGAGAGAGCAAGAGAGAAATACATGGAACGAGAGAGAGGGAGATGGAGATGGAGAGGGAGATGGAGATGGCGAGAGAGAGAACGAGAGACGAGAGAGACGAGATAGCAAGAATGTTGCTCACGGAGCAGAGATTAATGATCTTGTGTGTGTGTGTGTGTGTGTGTGTGTGTGTGTGTGTGTGTGCGAGAGAGAGAGAGAGAGAGAGAGAGAGAGAGAGAGAGAGAGAGAGAGAGAGAGAGAGAGAGAGAGAGAGAGAGAGAGAGAGAGAGAGAGAGAGAGAGAGAGAGAGAGAGAGAGAGAGAGAGAGAGAGAGAGAGAGAGAGAGAGAGAGAGTCTGCACGTGTTTGTGTACGTGCATGTTTTCATGTGAGTGTGTGTGCGTGCGTCACCTTTTGACAAATCGTTTGGAATGTGACTGGTATGAGCTCTCACCTCACCGGCCCACTCAACGCTAAACTGCTAACCTCTAGCCCCCTCGTACACACACACACATGCACACACACACACAAACCTCCATCCACCCAAGTCGGACATCTAGCTTCACACAACTCTGACAATGTCCAAACATTGTAATTTTTATATGCAGGCCCAAATCATTACACAACATGCAGGTATTTTAGGTTGATTGTTGTATTATTTTTAACACTCTAATTGGCCTTAATTGTAAGCCGGTCTGTGAAGTAAAGAAGGCTGAGACATTCCACCGGTCATTATGGTTTCAGCAGGCCCGATGTGGGATTTCAGAAGCTGTTGCCAAACTGAGGTTTCATGTCACTGTGCCTATGTCACGACTGAATCACTCATCAAAATACAGACACACACACACTCAATGGAGAAGTTCTGGCCAGTTGGGTAGAGAAGGAGAGAATCTGGCCACCCCCGTCATTCCTTCCTCAATGGAATGTTCCATGTGTTACATGTGCTCTGCCCTCCACCATTACCCTGCCCTGTGATGGATAGTGGAAAATAAGGATCTGACAAATAAATAAAATGTCTATCAGTTCAGGGCTTCGTTCTTTTCTCCTTGAAAACAAAAATTATCTTCTGATGAACAGCACTGACTGGGTGAATACACTGCCACTGACTGGGTGAATACACCGCCACTGACTGGGTGAATACACCGCCACTGACTGGGTGAATTCACCGCCACTGACTAGGTGAATACACCGCCACTGACTGGGTGAATACACCGCCACTGACTGGGTGAATACACCGCCACTGACTGGGTGAATACACCGCCACTGACTGGGTGAATACACCGCCACTGACTGGGTGAATACACCGCCACTGACTGGGTGAATACATCGCCACTGATTGAACAGCACTGACTGGGTGAATACACCGCCACTGACTGGGTGAATACACCGCCACTGACTAGGTGAATACACCACCACTGACTGGGTGAATACACCGCCACTGACTGGGTGAATACACCGCCACTGACTGGGTGAATACACCGCCACTGACTGGGTGAATACACCGCCCCGCCACTGACTGGGTGAATACACCGCCACTGACTGGTTGAATACACCGCCACTGACTGGGTGAATACACCGCCACTGACTGGGTGAATACACCGCCACTGACTGGGTGAATACACCGCCACTGACTGGGTGAATACACCGCCACTGACTGGGTGAATACATCGCCACTGATTGAACAGCACTGACTGGGTGAATACACCGCCACTGACTGTGTGAATACACCGCCACTGACTGGGTGAATACACCGCCACTGACTGGGTGAATACACCGCCACTGACTGGGTGAATACACCGCCACTGGAGTGGGGTAGGAGGTTAGGGAGGTAGTATGGGGTAGGAGGGTTAGGGAGGTAGGAGGGGGTAGGAGATTAGGGAGGAAGTAGGGGGTAGAAGTTAGGGAGGTGAGAGGTTTGGGAAGTAGGAAGGGGTTAGTTGTGGTGGGGTAGGACGTTAGGGAGGTAGGAGGGGGCAGAGGTTAGGGAGGTAGGACAAGAAGGAGGTAGGAGGTTAGGGAGGTAGGAGTTAGGAAGGTAGGAGGGGGTAGGGGGTTAAGGAGGTAGGAGGTTAGGGAGATAGTAGGTTAGGGAGAGGGTAGGTTAGGGAGGTAGAAGGGGGTAGGAGGTTAGGAATGTGAGAGGTTAGGGAGGTAGGAGATGAGGGGGTAGGAGGTTTGGAGGTAGTAGGAGGTAGGAGGTTAGGGAGGTAGTAGGATGTAGGAGGTTGGGGAGGTAAGAGGGGGTAGGAGGTTAGGGGGGTAGAAGGGGGTAGGAGGTTAGGGAGGTGAGAGGTAGGAGATGAGGGGGTAGGAGGTTTGGAAGTAGTAGGAGGTAGGAGGTTAGGGAGGTAGGCGATGAGGGGGTAGGAGGTTTGGAGGTAGTAGGAGGTAGGAGGTTAGGGAGGTAGTAGGAGGTAGGAGGTTAGGGAGGTAAGAGAGGGTAGGAGGTTAGGGAGGTAGGAGATTAGGGAGGTAGGAGGGGTAGGGGGTTAGGAGGTAGGAGGTTAGGGAGTTAGGAGATTAGGGGTAGGAGGTTAGGGAGGTAGAAGGTTAGGGAGATAGGAGTTTAGAGAGGTCGGAGGTTAGAGAGGTAGAAGGTTAGGGAGGTAGAAGGGGGTAGGAGGTTAGGGAGGTGAGAGGGGGTAGGAGGTTAGGGAGGTAGGAGATTAGGGAGGGAGGGGGTTAGGGAGGTAAGAGGGGGTAGAAGGTTAGGGAGGTAGGAGATTAGGGAGGTAGGAGGTTAGGGAGGTAGTAGAAGGTAGGAGGTTAGGGAGGTAAGAGAGGGTAGGAGGTTAGGGAGGTAGGAGATTAGGGAGGTAGGGGGTTAGGGAGGTAAGAGGGGGTAGAAGGTTAGGGAGGTAGGAGATTAGGGAGGTAGGAGGTTAGGGAGGTAAGAGGGGGTAGGAGGTTAGGGAGGTAGGAGATTAGGGAGAAGGGGGTTAGGGAGGTAGGAGGTTAGTGGGCAGGAGGTAGGAGGTTAGGGAGGTAGGAGGTTAGTGGGCAGGAGGTAGGAGGTTAGGGAGGTAGGAGGTTAGTGGGCAAGAGGTAGGAGGTTAGGGAGGTAGGAGGGGTTGATTGAACCTTTTTCACCTCCACTTGATTCCAGAACCCTGAGCCAGCCAGTCTATAGCTGTTCTCTCTCCTCACTACAGCCGACAGTGGCAGTGCCTTGTTGTGTTTGGCCAGATGCAGGGAGCATTGCGCAGCTGGCAGGACACACACACACACATATGCACACACACACACGCTAACACACACAGCTCTGAGAGGGCCAAGCCTGTCACACAGGCATAATGATTTAGGACCCGAATTAGGTTTTACACTGGGCCCTGTTTGTTCCAGTCGCTTCATGGATCATTTACATGCTGCTATGCCCACTTCTACTGGGACTAGAGATGGCTAATGGTAACACACACACACACATACCCAGTCTGTGGTAATACTATCACTCTCCTAGCAGACAGAGGAGCTCAGTGACTTTGAATGTGACTCAATAATGCAGTGAGTCTCAGAGCTGTCTTCTTACAGAGCACCCAGGTTAAGACAGGTAACTACTATAGCTACCTGCAGAGAAACTGAATCCCACCCAGTATCAACTGCTAGTCCCTAAAACCTAGCACTGGGCTCCGAGCTCCTAGCCCCTAGCTCCTAGCTCATAACTCCTAGCCCCTAAAACCTAGCCTATAGCACCTAGCTCCTAGCCCCTAGCTCCTAGCTCATAACTCCTAATCCCTAAAACCTAGCCCATAGCTCCTAGCCTCTAGCCCCTAGCTCATAGCCCCTAGCTTATAACTCCTAGCCCCTAGCTCATCCTAGCCCCTAGCTTATAACTCCTAGCCCCTAGCTCATAACTCCTAGCCCCTAGCTCATAGCCCCTAGCTTATAACTCCTAGCCCCTAGCTCATAACTCTTAGCCCCTAGCTCATAACTCCTAGCCCCTAGCTCATAACTCCTAGCCCCTAGCTTATAACTCCTAGCCCCTAGCTTATAACTCCTAGCCCCTAGCTCATAACTCCTAGCCCCTAGCTCATAACTCCTAGCCCCTAGCTTATAACTCCTAGCCCCTAGCTTATAACTCCTAGCCCCTAGCTTATAACTCCTAGCCCCTAGCTTATAACTCCTAGCCCCTAGCTCATAACTCTTAGCCCCTAGCTCATAGCCCCTAGCTCATAGCCCCTAGCTTATAGCTCATAGCCCCTAGCTCATAACTCTTAGCCCCTAGCTCATAACCCCTAGCTCTTAGCCCTCATTCTCAGTGGTTCTACTGTAGTACTTGTAGAGCTTAATTCTCACAGGCTACCTTACCTGCATGTTGCTTCACTTTAGTCAAATTCCTGTCGACTGTCACTCACAGGAATGCATGTACGCACACACATACGCGCACGGATGTACACACACACAATATTGAGGTAGGGGAGAGTGGGGTAAGTTGAGCCAAAGTAGTAAGTTGACCCACTCTTGTTTCTAGGAAACCATACACAAAATGAATAATTTGACCAAATATTTAAGATTAGGGTTGAGTTTAGGCATTAACTCAGAAACCTTAAGGTTAGGGTTTGGAATAGGCTCAAAAACAACTTTCTATCACTGGATTGGAACATGCAACCCTGCACCAGATGCTTACGCCCAGCCGCCACTCCCTTTCGCAACATCCTAGCAAAACCCAAACCTACTTGAAGGTAACAGCGCTCACTGTTGCCCCTAGTGGCCAGTTTCCACCTCATCTCCCAACGTCCTCAGACATGGATTGGACGTCGAATACTGACTTGTATCACGTGTGACCTGGCTGGGAAAAAGCAAGTTAGGTCCCAAAAATGTATTTTCACCCAGTCAAATTAATTTATTGTGTTAGAGGTTTCATGATGCTTGTATCTTAACCAAAGTAGATCATTTTAAGATTGTTCTATACATCAGTTGGGGGTCTCTATAAGCTACAATATGAGGTCATAAACCTAGCATGAAAGTGCATCCTTGTAGGTGTGTGGGCTATTATAGTACAAATGTTTGCCTTGAGGTAAGTTGAGCCAATGGCCATGGAGTAAGTTCAGCCAGTGGTTGACCCAATGTCAAGTTTTCCCATGCGTAATATAAAGTATTATTTCTGGGATATGAGGCAACAACAGGGCTTGGCCTATGTTTTCAAAGTGTTTAAATAGGCACAAAGTGCTTGTTAGGTGTTAAGCTGTGTTAAAATATGCTTTAAATGATTAAAAGACATAAAATAATATTATGATTGTGTTGAGTTGTGTTTGGGAAAAAAAGATAGATATAATTTTTAAAACGTGCTGGTTGTATTTCATTCAATACAGAAATTTGTAAGCAGCTTAATTCTGATTATTTCCAGGCATACACAACATCCTGAAATATATGTAGATATCTTTGTTAGGACGAATACTATATTGCCCTTGACGTAGTGATGCGGAACGTAAAAAAGGCCTCAACCTACTCCACTCTGCCCTGTCATATTGGAAATTGAGATGGACGGTGTTGTAAGGTTTGTCGCTGAGCTGTGGACCAGATTCGTAGAGGTTTTAATGAGAGACACTGACTAAGTCCAAAATGGCACCCTATTCCCTACCCGAGGTAAAACCCTTCAACAAGAGGTGGGAGGGACGTACACACACACACACACACACACACACACACACACACACACACACACACACACACACACACACACACACACACACACACACACACACACACACACACACACACACACACACACACACACACACACACACACACACACACACACACACACACAAACGACTTCAATGAGCCAGAGACCCAGCGTGACTAAAAATAAAGAGGCGATGTGGCTAAGAATAGCTGTGGACCGTGAGAGGAAGGCCTGATAAGCCATGCGTCACACACATGCTGCTGGAGCATCATGCGATGGGATACGGCGGCCGGGGGGCAACAAGGCAAATTACTAGCAGCTGTCTGGACGGAGAAGAGCGTCCAAATATGAAGGATTAATCACTCACTCCTAACCTGTGGCCACGTTCAAAACCTCAGGCACTTGGGACATTTATTTCCATTCATGTGCGGTGCTGGCACTAGTGTGTGTGTGTGTGTGTGTGTGTGTGTGTGTGTGTGTGTGTGTGTGTGTGTGTGTGTGTGTGTGTGTGTGTGTGTGTGTGTGTGTGTGTGTGTGTGTGTGTGTGTGTGTGTGTGTGTGTGTGTGTGTGTGTGTGTGTGTGTGTGTGTCACACTGAGAGCGATGTGCTAGGCCAGCAGTGTTGGTCAACATTTCATTCTGATACTGCAGTGTAATTTTAGCTCTGCATGTGTAATGCTGTGAATTACTGCAAGGATTAATTTCTGAACGGCCACAATGTAACTCAGGAACATTTGTTGTGGGCGAGGAAATAAATGATCCTGTCACTTCTAACCCACCCCGTTCAACAGGACCTCTTCACTCAGGAATGTGGTTGGGTTTTATAATTAAGTTTTTGTATTTTTCTTTGTGTATTTTCTGTGCTCATGCCTTTATTGCAGTATCTGTGTTTGTAACTTGTATTGTGTAGTTGTTGCTGGTCTTGTCATGCAGGGCTCCTAGTGTGTCTGTGTGTTTGATCTGAGAGGAGAGAGAGAGAAAACTGTATTGCAAGAGCAAAGAAAACCTCAAAATAACGCATGTAGATCAGAGTTGGGCCAACACCCCCTGCTCATTCAAATAGAAAAAAGAGACATCACATCTTACAACCATCTAAAAACAAGTGACTTCAAAACATTTCATCACACAGCCCTACAATGTCAAGAGATAAAACAAGAGAAGAGTCTCCTCAGCCAGCTGGTTCTGAGGCTCAGTTCACTAACCCAAACCAACCCCATAGAGCCTTAGGACAGCACTAAGAAAATCTGGCCCAACCAAACCATCACAAAGCAAAAATAAAAATATATCACCTACTGGAAAGACACAAAAGATCAAAGTAAACTTCAATACTATTTCGCTCTAAACAGACAGTACATGGTGGCAGACTATCTGACCACTGTGGCTGATTTTTTTTTAATGGTTTTATTTAACCTTTATTTAACTAGGCAATGACGGCCTACCCGGGCCAAACCTGGACGACGCTTGGCCAATTGTGTGCCGCCCTATGGGACAGATGTGATTCAGCCTGGATTCGAACAAGGGACTGTAGTGTTGCCTCTTGCACTGAGATGCAGTGCCTTAGACAGCTACGCCACTCGGGAGCCCTGATAGAAAACAAAGGAATACACTGACCAGGTAAAGACTCAGTGAGCACAGTCTGGCTATAGAGACCTGGTCGTCACAGACAAACCTGGCTGCCCAGAGGACAGGCTGTTCTCACTCTGACCCCGGGGAGAGGTAGAGACATGGATGCATTTCCTATTACACTGTGACAAATACTCAGATCTAAGAGAATCTTTCTTTCCCCAAATTATCATTCAGTACAAAGAATTTGAAACTATATTAATTATGTCATATGTTTTACCCACTACATCACTTTCAATAACTTTGTAGAACAGTCCTGTATGCCAAATAGAATCAAATGCTTTTTGGAAGTCAATAAAGCAAGCGTATATGTTGGTTCTCTCTCTCTCTCTCTCTAAACATTACACATACAGAAGTTTCAAAAAAATAAAGACATTACAAATGTCATATTATGTATATATGCAGTGTTATAACGATGTACAAATGGTTAAAGTACACAAGGGAAAATAAATAAGCATAAATATGGGTTGTATTTACAATGCTGTTTGTTCTTCACTGGTAGCCCTTTTCTTGTGGTAACAGGTCACAAATCTTGCTGATGTGATGGCACACTGTGGAATTTCACCCAGTTGATATGGGAGTTTATCAAAATTGGATTTGTTTTCAAATTCTTTGTGGATCTATGTAATCTGAGGGAAATATGTGTCTCTAATATGGTCATACATTGGGCAGGAGGTTAGGAAGTGCAGCTCAGTTTCCACCTCATTTTGTGGGCAGTGTGCACATAGCCTGTCTTCTCTTGCGAGCCATGTCTGCCTACGGCGGCCTTTCTCAATAGCAAGGCTATGCTCGCTGAGTCTGTACATAGTCAAAGCTTTCCATAATGTTGGGTCAGTCTCTCTCTCTCTCTCAAGGGGCAATCTGTCATTCACACCCATCGATTCCTGAAGAATCTAACTTATAAATGCTTAGTTCAAGTGTCATAACCAATCAGAACCCAAAATAAACAATGTCAATGTAAACAAATATTTTATAGCCTCAAAACATGGTTAAAACTATAATTTTGACTTCATGGATGTTCAGTCCTAGCATCTGTCGATGAATTAGAGAATTGTTACATTTCTCCAGCCCCGTCCCTCAGCTTTATACCAAACACTAGTGGGGTGGCCACTTTGTTATTGTAACTGCAGATTGCTCCTTTAATAGTTACAGTTGGGATCTGGGAGGAGAAGGGTGAGCTCTTCCTAGATGCATAGCTATTCCTAGATCTGTAGCCTATCTATACAGCTTCTACCCGACGATGAGGAGAGGAATGTGGCTGAGGCCTCAGAGACTCACCAGCAGCTGTCCATAGTGACAGCTTCGTTCTCCTGTAGAAATGAGTGGCATGCGTCAAGCGTAACATCCAGAGGAATGATACCAACAGTGCCAAGTATGACCCTCCCTCCCTGCCTCCCTTCTAGCCTCCCACTGTGCGCACCCTGCACTGGAAACGTTTCTGCTAGAATGCTCAGACATGCAGCACCAGGAATGATAAATGCATGAAATGCTAAACCTGTGGTGTCTCCTCTCCTCTCCTCTCCTCTCCTCTCCTCTCCTCTCCTCTCCTCTCCTCTCCTCTCCTCTCCTCTCCTCTCCTCTCCTCTCCTCTCCTCTCCTCTCCTCTCTTCTCTTCTCTTCTCTTCTCTTCTCTTCTCTTCTCTTCTCTTCTCTTCTCTCCTCTCCTCTCCTCTCCTCTCCTCTCCTCTCCTCTCCTCTCCTCTCTTCTCTTCTCTTCTCTTCTCTTGTCCTCTCTCAGCTCTTCTCTTCTCTTCTCTTCTCTTGTCCTCTCCTCTCTTCTCTTCTCTTGTCCTCTCTCAGCTCCTCTCTTCTCTTCTCTTGTCCTCTCCTCTCTTCTCCTCTCTCAGCTACTCTCCTTTCCTCTCTTCTCCTCTCTCAGCTCCTCTCCTCTCGTCTCCTCTCCCAGCTCCTCTCCTCTCTTCTCTTGTCCTCTCCTCTCCTCTCTTCTCTTGTCCTCTCTCAGCTCCTCTCTTCTCTTCTCTTCTCTTGTCCTCTCCTCTCTTCTCCTCTCTCAGCTCCTCTCCTCTCCTCTCTTCTCCTCTTTCAGCTCCTCTCCTCTCTTCTCCTCTCCCAGCTCCTCTCCTCTATTCTCTTGTCCTCTCCTCTCTTCTCTTCTCTTGTCCTCTCCTCTCTTCTCCTCTCTCAGCTCCTCTCCTCTCTTCTCTTCTCTTCTCTTGTCCTCTCTTCTCTTCTCTTGTCCTCTCCTCTCTTCTCCTCTTCTATGCAAGACAGTTTTGATAGGATTATTAGATCAGACCAGTGTAAATGGATCCAGTGTAAATGAAGGAGTAGTGAGGCATTGCATCATCAAGTGTTCTACAACTGGTGTGACTAACACCAAGCAGTTTCATTCCAACTATT
>NC_092089.1:94892666-95007666 GCF_045679555.1 Salvelinus alpinus
AGGCTTGCATTGTAAAAGGAAATGACTTTATATGAACATGTATTTCAATGTGAAATATGTATTTCTAGATGAAAAACTGACTTAGTTTGTGAAAATGTGGTGAAAATGTGACCGTGTGATTTTGTGTGTTGTACTTAGTCAATTGAAAATGTGCTAATAGTTTTGAAACAACTGCCTTTTTGATGATCTGTTATGAGTTTTGTACTAAGTGTTGTGAACATGTATAATCTCTCCCATTCTCCCTTATTTATCAAGCCACTCAGGGTGATGATGGGCTCTGTCCTGTTTGACAACAGTCTTTATACACTACATAGCCAAAAGTATCTGGACTCCTGCTCGTCGAACATCTCATTCCAAAATCATGGGCATTAATATGGAGTTGGTCCCCCCTTGCTGCAATAACAGCCTCCACTCTTCTGGGAAGAGTTTCAAGCTCCTTGGTGTCCACATCACCAACAAACTATCATCAAACTAACACATCAAGACAGTTGTGAAGAGGGCAACATTTGATCATATTACTCCAGTGCTAGCCTCTCTACACTGGCTTCCTGTTAAGGCTTGGGCTGTTTTCAAGGTTTTACTGCTAACCTACAAAGCATTACATTGGCTTGCTCCAACCTCTCTCTCCCATTTGGTCCTGCCGTACATACCTACACGTACGCTACGGTCACAAGACACAGGCCTCCTTATTGTCCCTAGAATTTTTAAGCAAACAGTTGGAGGCAGGGCTTTCTCCTATAGAGCTAAATTTTTATGGAATGTTCTGCCTGTCCATGTGAGAGACGCAGACTCTGTCTCGACCTTTAAGTCTTTACTTTAAGACTTATCTCTTCAGTAGGTCCTATGATTGAGTGTAGTCTGGCCCAGGGGTGTGAAGGTGAACGGAAAGGCAATGGAGCGACGAACCACACTTGCTGTCCCTGCCTGGCCGGTTCCCCTCTCTCCACTGGGATCCTCTGCCTCTAACCCTATTACAGGGGCTGAGTCACTGGCTTACTGGTGCTCTTTCATGCCGTCCCTAGGAGGGCTGCGTTACTTGAGTGGGTTGAGTCACTGACGTGATCTCCCTGTCCAAGTTTGGCGCCCCCCTCGAGTTCGTGCCGTGGGTGAGATCTTCGTGGGCTATACTCAGCCTTGTCTCAGGATGGTAAGTTGGTGGTTGAAGATATCCTTCTAGTGGTGTGGGGGCTGTGCTTTGGCAAAGTGGGTGGGGTTATATCCTGCCTGGTTGGCCCTGTCCAGGGGTATCGTCGGATGGGGCCACAGTGTCTCCCGACCCCTCCTGTCTCAGCCTCCAGTATTTATGCTGCAATAGTTTATGTGTCGGGGGGCTAGGGTCAGTTTGTTATATCTGGAGTATTTCTCCTATTTTATCCGGTGTCCTGTCTGAATTTAAGTATGGTCCCTCTAATTCTCTCTCTCTCTCTCTCTCTCTCTCTCTCTCTCTCTCTCTCTCTCTCTCTCTCTCTCTCTCTCTCTCGGAGGACCTGAGCCCTAAGACCATGCCTCAAGACTACCTGGCCTGATGACTCCTTGCTGTCCCCAGTCCACCTGGTCATGCTGCTGCTCCAGTTTCAACTGTTCTGCCTGCGGCTATGGAACCCTGACCTGTTCACCGGACGTGCTACCTTGTCCTGGACCTGCTGTTTTCGACTCTCTCTCTCTACCGCACCTGCTGTCTCTAACTCTGAATGCTCGGCTATTAAAAGCCAACTGACATTTACTCCTGAGGTGCTGACCTGTTGCACCCTCTACAACCACTGTGATTATAATTTTTTATTATTATTATTATTTTATTTATTATTTGACCCTGCTGGTCATCTATGAACGTTTGAACATCTTGGCCATGTACTGTTATAATCTCCACCCGGCACAGCCAGAAGAGGACTGGCCACCCCTCAGAGCCTGGTTCCTCTCTAGGTTTCTTCCTAGGTTCCTGCCTTTCTCGGGAGTTTTTCCTAGCCACCGTGCTTCTACATCTGCATTGCTTGCTGTTTGGGGTTTTAGGCTGGGTTTCTGTACAGCACTTTGACATCGGCTGATGTAAAAAGGGTTTTATAAATACATTTGATTGATTGATTGATAGTGCGTATGGTCCAGTACATCACTGGGGCCAAGCTTCTTGCCATCCAGGACCTATATAATAGGAGGAAGGCCCAAAAAAATGTCAAAGACTCCAGTCACCCTAGTCATAGACTGTTCTCTCTGCTACTGCATGACAAGCAGTACCGGAGCACCATGTCTAGGACCAAAAGGCTCCTTAACAGCTTCTACCCTCAAGCTATTAGACTGCTGAACAATTAATTCAAATGGCCTCCCGGACTATTTGCATTGACCCCCCCCCCCCCCCCCTTTGTTTTTACACTGCTGCTACTCGCTGTTTATTATCTATGCATAGTCACTTTCCCCATACCTACATGTACAAATTACCTTGACTAACCTGTACCCCCGCACATTGACTCGGTACCGGTAACCCCTGTATATAGCCTTGTTGTTATTTTATTGTGTTACTTTTTATAGATTTTCTTTTAGTTTATTTAGTAAATATTGGTTAAGGGCTTGTAAGGAAGCATTTGGTGCATGTGACAAATAACATTTGATTTGATTTCTCCACTAGTTGTTGGAACATTGCTGCGGGGACTTGCTTCCATTCAGCCACAAGAGCATTAGTGAGGTGATGGTTTGATGTTGAGTGAGTAGACCTGGCTCGCAGTCGGCATTCCAATTCATCCAAAGGTGTTCGATGGAGTTGAGGTCAGGGCTCTGTGCAAGCCAGTCAAGTTCTTCCACATCAATCTTGACAAACAATTTCTTTATGGACCTTGTTTTTTGTACGGGGGCATTGTCATGCTGAAACAGGAAAGGGCCTTTCCCAAACTGTTGCCACGAAGTTGGAAGCACAGAATTGTCTAAAATGTCATTGTATTCTGTAGCGTTAAGATTGCCCTTCACTGGAACTAAGGGGCCTAGCCCAAACCATGAAAAACAGCCCCAGACCATTATTCCTCCTCCACAAAACTTTACAGTTGGCACTGTGCATTCGGGCAGGTAGCGTTCTCCAAATCTGCCAAACCCAGATTAGTCCATCAGACTGCAAGATGGGGAGGAGTGATTCATCACTCCAGAGAACGTGTTTCCACTGCTCCAGAGTCCAATGGTGGTGAGCTTTACACCACTCCAGCCGACGTTTTGCATTGCGCAGTTCTTGTGCTGACGTGGCTTCCAGAGGCAGTTTGGAACTCAGTAGTTGTAGGAGGACAGATGATTTTTACTCACTACGTGCTTCAGCACTCGGTGGTCCCGTTCTGTGCGTTTGTGTGGCATACACCACTTCGCGGCTGAGTCGTTGTTGCTCCTAGACATTTCCACTTGTCAATAACATCACTTACAGTTGACTGGGGCAGCTCTAGAGGGTAAAAATTTGGCAAACTGACTTGTTGGAAAGGTGACATCCTATGACGGTGCCACGTTGAAAGTCACTGAGCTCTTCAGTAAGGCCATTCTACTGCAAATGTTTGTCTATGGAGATTGCATGGCTGTGTGCTTGATTTTATACACCTGTCAGCAATGAGTGTGGCTGAAATAGCCTAATCCACTAATTTGAAGGGGTGTCCACATACTTTCGTATATATCGTGTATAACCATGTTATGATGGTTCTGTTTGACAACAGTCACTATACGACCATGTTATGATGGCTCTGTTCTGTTTGACAAGTGACTATTCCTCTTATAATGCCCCGCCCACTTGACCCAGTTCCTGATGGAAGGTGATTGTTTTCCTCCATTCACAAGGGAGGTGTGTGTGTGTGTGTGTGTGTGTGTGTGTGTGTGTGTGTGTGTGTGTGTGTGTGTGTGTGTGTGTGTGTGTGTGTGTGTGTGTGTGTGTGTGTGTGTGTGTGTGTGTGTGTGTGTGTGTGTGTGTGTGTGTGTGTGTGTGTGTGTGTGTGTGTGTGTGTGTGCGTGTGTGCGTGTGTACGTGTGTGTGTGTGTGTGTGTGAGAGACAACTCTTTGTATGTCAGTCACTGGAGCAGATCCTCCAGGGTGACAGTCCAGGAGTCCCACGCATTTCCCATGCTCACTCACACCAAACAGTGACTACTCACCACCACTACTCTCTTTATTCCCCTGTCTCCCTCTCCCTCTCTAACTCTCTCCCTCTCGTACTCTCTCTCTCTCGTACTCTTACCTTCCTCTCAGTCACCATCACACTATGAGTACATGTGCTTCCAGGCCCCTCCTCCTAACCTCATCCTCGTATGAGGACAATTATCAAATGAGGACATCGTGTTTTGACAGGTTTTTTGGGGGGTCACTGGCTTCGCCACGTTTGTCTGTGTTTTAATTTGCAGCGTCAACCTCCCACATACACAAACACACACACACCTCCATACAAACATGCCACAGAAACCGTCGTTGCTTTGAATCACTTCAGACAGTTGGCAGGCCACTCGCCATGCACTGCTTCTTGGGACATCATGTCCCACGGTGGTCAAAGCCGTCACAGCAGGCCCAACGTGAGGCAGCTGAGAACGCTTGTATAGAATGCTGTATAAACTCAGGCTTCATTTACTCAACTCATGTGTTCCATGTTCCAGTGTGTTTACAATTATAATAAATATTATAAATAATATTCTCACAAAAGAGAGAGACACACACACACACACACACACACACACACACACACACACACACACACACACACACACACACACACACACACACACACACACACACACACACACACACACACACACACACACACACACACACACACACACACACACACACACACACACACACACACACACACACACACACACACACACAATGAACCTCAGTCACATGATGAGTAACCATGCCTGAGACCTACACTTGCGCTAGCTCCCTGACCTAAATGCCAAGACTTCAGCTCAACACCCTAACAGTATTGTCACAGGGTCTAACTCTGATCACAGAAGGCCTCTGGTACGTACGTGCCTTGTGGCCACGTACATTTATATGCAAACACACCACCACCACCACCACCACCCACCTCCTAACCTCCAGACCTTCCCCAAACCTGAGCTGCTCGGGCTGGCTAGGGGAGGGGCAGAGAGGGGCTGAGAGGGGCCTCAGCCAGAGGAATGCATTGCTGCCCATCTGTCAACACAGAGCTGGCTTCCCTGGCACACAGCAGCAAAATGATTTTATAAGCTACACCTCTGACCATTTCATAACTAGATGTGCATCCCAAACGGCACCCTATTCCCTATATAGTACACTACTTTTGACCAGGACCCATAGAGTGTCATTTGGGATGCAGCCCCGGGCTGCTGGTCAGCACATTGGGAGTTTATAAGGGCTTCTGTGTAAAACTCCTTCGGGTCAAAGAAGTCAGATCAACCATACAATTTTGGTTGTAATTGTGTAATCATACAAAACGTGAATTCAACTTCTTATAACCCGAAGAAACCCTCTACGAAAGTTCAATCAGGAACGATGGTCTGAAACTTGTTCAACTTCATCCAGTAAGCATTACATACACTATATATACACACAGGTATGTGGACACCCCTTCAAATGAGTGGATTTGGCTATTTCAGCCACACCCGTTGCTGACAGGTGTATAAAATAAAGCACACAGCCATGCAATCTCCATAGACAAATATTGGCAGTAGAATGGCTTTACTGAAGAGCTCAGTGACTTTCAATGTGGCACCGTCATAGGATGCCATCTTTCCAACAAGTCTGTTGATCAAATTTCTGCCCTGCTAGAGCTGCCCCGGTCAACTTTAAGTGATGTTATTGAGAAGTGTGAAACGTCTAGCAGCAACAACGGCACAGCCGTGAAGTGGTAGGCCACACAAGCTCACAGATTGGGACCGCCGAGTGCTGAAGCACGTAGCGCATAAAAATCGTCTGTCCTTGGATGCAACACTATCTACCAATTTCCAAACTAACTTTGGAAGCCACGTTAGCCCACGAACTGCTCGTCGGGAGCTTTACGAAATGGGTTTCCATGGCCGAGCAGCCGCATACAACCCTGAGAACACCATGCGCAATACCAAGTGTCGGCGTAAAGCTCGCCGTGTTTGGAATCTGGAGCAGTGGAAACGTGTTCTCTTGAGTGAGGAATCACACTTCACCATCTGGCAGTCCGACGGGCAAATCTGGGTTTGGTGGATGCCAGGAGAATGCTACCTGCCCGAAAAAAAACGGGAAAAGACAGGAACCTTCCCACTTGCCATGATTGGCTGAGATAATGGATGGGCTGGACATGCCGGGAGATGAGTTTGGATTGGTCTGCCATGTAGCATGCTTCTGTCTGTAACGTGAGCTGTTCAGTATGTGTTGATAGTCCTTTCTACCATGCCGTTTTTGAAAGATATAACGTTAGCCATCGAGAACTACAAAGGTTTTGCAACTTTTCTCCACAACATTGATGCCCTGAATTTAGCAGGCGCTATCGACAGATCAGTTGGAAAAAGTGATGGTCTACTTTCTGCACACGCCACGGTCAGTGTGAACCGGAGTGACACAACGCTGGCCAAACAAGATTTATTTATTTTATTTATTTCACCTTTATTTAACCAGGTAGGCTAGTTGAGAACAAGTTCTCATTTGCTTTTTCCGTAATTTTTGGGGGAAATCTGACACAGTGGTTGCATTAAGGAGAAGTATATCTTTAATTCTGTGCATAACAGTTGTATCTTTTATCAAAGCTTATGATGAGTATTTCTGTAAATTGATGTGGCTCTCTGAAAATTCGCCGGATGTTTTCGAGGCACAACATTACTGACCATAATGCGCCAATTTAAACTGAGATTTTTGGATATAAATATGAACTTTATCAAACAAAACATAAATGTATTGTGTAACATGAAGTCCTATGAGTGCCATCTGATGAAGATCATCAAAGGTTAGTGATTAATTTTATCTCTATTTCTGCTTTTTGTGACTCCTCTCTTTGGCTGGAAAAAAGCGACACAAATTCATTGCTTTAACAAATTATGAAAATGTTGAGCAATGTAATAAAGTAATGACTTTTCAAATAAGTTACGTTACATGTTATGTTAGCTGAAAATTTGTTAGCTACGCTATCCTTACGAACCGCATAGCATTACAGCAGTAGGTACCGATATGTTAGCTAGCCGTAAGAAGTTAAGGGCTTGTAAAGTAAGCGTTTCACTGTATGGTCTACACCTGTTGTATTCAGCACATGTGACAAATACAATTTGATTTGATTTGTTTACCACATGGCCTCACGTAAATCCTGAAAGAGATGGGTAGGGCTAAGGCTTAAGAGGGTGTGAACAATGCTGAATGGTTGTAGACAAAGAAGAGCTCTCCAGTAGGTGTACCAAATCATACAAGGGCCATTTTCTCAAAAGTGGGATTACAAGTTTATCAACTTTCAAAGCAGAATTACTTTCCCATTGTTCCTCAACTGTAGTGTATGATATACCATTTTCTAGCTCTGTGTCTCTACTTTTATCCAATGTAAAAAACACAATTTCAAATTTTGCTACATAAGACCGAATCGAGGTGGTCGGTCACATATGTCAACTTACCCTCGTTCTCTCTCTTGCTGTTTTTCAGCAACAGTTTTTGAAAACCATCCATCAGCTATCATAACCTTAAAGGGATAATTCTAAATTGCAATTATTTCGCCTCTATGGCCTATCTATTGCCTTACCGCCCTACTCTTCTACATTTGCACACACTGTACATAGATTTTTATATTGTGTTATTGACTGTACGTTTGTTTATTCCATGTGTAACTCTGTGTTGTTGTTTTTGTCCCACTGCTTTTCTTTATCTTGGCCAGGTCGCAGGTGTAAATGAGAACTTGTTCTCAACTGGCCTACCTGGTTAAATAAAGGTGAAATAAATAAAACTACAATTTTAAATGATCCACCCCAAACCACAAATTACTATAATTAACAGTGATAAACAGTGTTAAATAACACTAACATGTGAAAACAATATTTTTTCAATATTTTTTTGAAACAAATGTTTCATTCTGTTGTAATAACAAGATTGGTAGAAAGGTGAAAACCATTTTTGGAAATATGTTGCAGCTCAAGTCTACTTCAATAGCCACAATGTTCTCTCTCTCCCTGGGCTGACTGGCTAGCTAGCTAGAAAACATAGATACACACAATAATATCAAAGTGAATATCAACATATGAAAAAGCTAGCTGGCTGTAAAATGAGTCTCTCACCAAGTTGCAGTTCCTCTCTGCCCAGAGCGAGAGCAGCGTTAATTTGCATTCCCACAGAGATCATTTTAAGGAGATGGGAAACCCAATTAGAATCGGATTGTGTGATGATTGGCTTAACAACGGCGTGACACGACATGCTAACTTGAATGCAATTGTTCAACTGTCAAGTTGGGTCGATGTTTTTCCATTTATTGTCCAATTGTATTCCTATCTCCTTTCTTTAATATCTCTGTTTCCCACATACGGCATATTGCAACATGGTACTTGAAGGAGAAATGGAGGTGAATCATTTGGTACAGTTTTTAGATTGAGCACATCTAAGCGATCCTTTCTACCAGCAGGGGTGTTTCAGTGCCAGCAGCCCCGCATAGGACTTCCTGCCATCACATCGTCTGGCTCAGAGGATCTTCCCCTGGAGACGAGGCCATTCCCCAAACTATTTCATAAAATGTTATATTGCATTCCGTCTTTATTGTTCATACAGCCTGTACTCGATTGAACTAGCCATGTTCATGCAACATTATGGCATTGATAAAGTATGTTGTTGTCGTAGCTTTTTGCCAGGACGGAAGGACTGCATATAAATCTCCACAACATCTGTGCCCTCCAGAGTTAGATGGATGAAGTGAAAGGATGTTCATTCAGTCCAGTCAGTTGCAAATAACTGACAAGGGTATTTGGCACACCATCTCCTCTCCTCTCCTCTCCTCTCCTCTCCTCTCCTCTCCTCTCCTCTCCTCTCTCCTCTCTCTCCTCTCCCCTCCCCTCCCCTCCTCTCCTCTCCTCTCCTCCCCTCCTCTCCCCTCCCCTCCTCTCCTCTCCTCCCCTCTCCTCTCCCATCATCACCTCACCTCCCCTCATCTCCTCTCCTCCCCTCTCCTCTCCCATCATCACACCGTCTCCCCTCATCTCATCTCATCCCCTCTCCTCTCCCGTCATCACCTCACCTCCCCTCGTCTCCTCACCTCTCCTCCCCTCATCTTCTCACTTACCTCTCCACTCCTCCTTTCTTCTCAACTCTTTACTTACCTCTCCTCCTCTTCTCTTCTCCGCTTCTCTCCTTTCCTCTTTTCTTCCCTCTTCTCCTCCTCAGCCTGATATTAATGAATGGTGTTCACTATGTGGGGCCTGGAAATGTGAAGCCCAGAAAGCAACACTTGAGTGATGATTCTGTCTGTGCCAGTATCCTGCGCACATACACATACACACAAACGCCTGACCTGCTGTGAACACAGGGGCTCGCTGTATCAGATCAGGCCACTGTCACAGGAGCAATTAAACAGAGCACAGGCCCTCCTCTCATACTGTCACTGTCTGTTAGATAGAGACAGGCCCTCCACTCATACTGTCACTGTCTATTAGATAGAGACAGGCCCTCCTCGCATACTGTCTGTTAGATACAGACAGGCCCTCCTCTCATACTGTCACTGTCTGTTAGATAGAGACAGGCCCTCCTCTCATACTGTCACTGTCTGTTAGATAGAGACAGGCCCTCCTCTCATACTGTCACTGTCTGTTAGATAGACAGGCCCTCCTCTCATACTGTCACTGTCTGTTAGATAGAGACAGGCCCTCCTCTCATACTGTCACTGTCTGTTAGATAGAGACAGGCCCTCCTCTCATACTGTCACTGTCTGTTAGATAGAGACAGGCCCTCCTCTTATACTGCCACTGTTAGATAGAGACAGGCCCTCCTCTCATACTGCCACTGTTAGATAGAGACAGGCCCTCCTCTCATACTGTCACTGTCTGTTAGATAGAGACAGGCCCTCCTCTAATACGGTCACTGTTAGATAGAGACAGGCCCTCCTCTCATATTGTCACTGTTAGATAGAGACAGGCCCTCCTCTAATACTGTCACTGTATGCAGTCTCCTCTATACGGTCTGTTAGATAGAGACAGGCCCTCCTCTCATACTGTCACTGTTAGATAGAGACAGGCCCTCCTCTCATACTGTCACTGTCTGTTAGATAGAGACAGGCCCTCCTCTCATACTGTCACTGTCTGTTAGATAGAGACAGGCCCTCCTCTCATACTGTCACTGTCTATTAGATAGAGACAGGCCCTCCTCTCATACTGTCACTGTTAGATAGAGACAGGCCCTCCTCTTATACTGTCACTGTTAGATAGAGACAGGCCCTCCTCTCATACTGTCATTGTTAGATAGAGACAGGCCTTCCTCTCATACTGTCATTGTTAGATAGAGACAGGCCCTCCTCTCATACTGTCATTGTTAGATAGAGACAGGCCCTCCTCTCATACTGTCACGGTCTATTAGATAGAGACAGGCCCTCCTCTCATACTGTCACTGTTAGATAGAGACAGGCCCTCCTCTTATACTGTCACTGTTAGATAGAGACAGGCCCTCCTCTCATACTGTCACTGTTAGATAGAGACAGGCCCTCCTCTAATACTGTCACTGTTAGATAGAGACAGGCCCTCCTCTCATACTGTCACTGTCTGTTAGATAGAGACAGGCCCTCCTCTCATACTGTCACTGTCTATTAGATAGAGACAGGCCCTCCTCTCATACTGTCACTGTCTGTTAGATAGAGACAGGCCCTCCTCTCATACTGTCACTGTCTGTTAGATAGAGACAGGCCCTCCTCTCATACTGTCATTGTTAGATAGAGACAGGCCCTCCTCTCATACTGTCACTGTTAGATAGAGACAGGCCCTCCTCTCACAATGTCACTGTTAGATAGAGACAGGCCCTCCTCTCATACTGTCACTGTCTGTTAGATAGAGACAGGTCCTCCTCTCATACTGTCACTGTCTATTAGATAGAGACAGGCCCTCCTCTTATACTGTCACTGTTAGATAGAGACAGGCCCTCCTCTCATACTGCCACTGTTAGATAGAGACAGGCCCTCCTCTCATACTGTCACTGTCTGTTAGATAGAGACAGGCCCTCCTCTCATACTGTCACTGTTAGATAGAGACAGGCCCTCCTCTCATACTGTCACTGTTAGATAGAGACAGGCCCTCCTCTCATACTGTCACTGTCTGTTAGATAGAGACAGGCCCTCCTCTCATACTGTCACTGTCTGTTAGATAGAGACAGGCCCTCCTCTCATACTGTCACTGTCTATTAGATAGAGACAGGCCCTCCTCTCATACTGTCACTGTTAGATAGAGACAGGCCCTCCTCTTATACTGTCACTGTTAGATAGAGACAGGCCCTCCTCTCATACTGTCATTGTTAGATAGAGACAGGCCTTCCTCTCATACTGTCATTGTTAGATAGAGACAGGCCCTCCTCTCATACTGTCATTGTTAGATAGAGACAGGCCCTCCTCTCATACTGTCACTGTCTGTTAGATAGAGACAGGCCATCCTCTCATACTGTCACTGTTAGATAGAGACAGGCCCTCCTCTTATACTGTCACTGTTAGATAGAGACAGGCCCTCCTCTCATACTGTCACTGTTAGATAGAGACAGGCCCTCCTCTAATACTGTCACTGTTAGATAGAGACAGGCCCTCCTCTCATACTGTCACTGTTAGATAGACAGGCCCTCCCCTCCAGGGGAGGGGAGGGGAGGAAAGGACAGGGAGAAGAGATTAGACAGGAAGATGCATAGAGACAGAAAGACAGAGAGACATGTACAGTGTCTTCGGAAAGTATTCACACCCCCTGACTTTAACAACATTTTGTTATGTTACATCCTTACTCTAAAATTGATATATATTTTTTTTAATCCTTATCATTCTACACACAATACCCTATAATGATGAAGCAAAAAACGGTTATTAAATTTTTTGGGCTAATTTATAATTTAAAAGAAACGGAAATATCGCATTTAGTATTAGGACCCTTTACTCGATTACAGCATTGAGTCTTCTTGGGTATGACACTACAAGCTTGGCACATCTGTATTTGGGGAGTTTCTCCCATTCTTCTCTGCAGATCCTCTTAAGCTCAGTCAGGTTGGATGGGGAGCGTTGCTGCACAGCTATTTCCAGGTCTCTCAAGAGATGTTCAATCGGGTTCAAGTCCGGGCTCTGGCTGGGCCACTCAAGGACATTCAGAGACTTGTCCTGAAGCCACTCCTGCATTGTCTTGGCTGTGTGCTTAGAGTCTTTGTCCTGTTGGAAGGTGAACTTTCACCCAGTCTGAGGTCCTGAGAGCTCTGGAGCAGGTTTTCATCAAGGATCTCCCTGTCTCCCTCTGCTCATCTTTGCCTCAATCCTGACTAGACTCCCAGTCCCTGCCGCTGAAAAACTTCCCACAGCATAATGCTGCCACCCCCATGCTTCACCATAGGGATGGTGTCAGGTTCCCTCCAGATGTGGCACTTAACATTCAGTTCAAAGAGTTCAATCTTGGTTTCATCAGAACAGAGAATCTTGTTTCTCATGATCTGAGAGTCTTTAGGTGGCTTTTGGCAAACTCCAAGCAGGCTGTCATGTGCCTTTTACTGAGGAGTGGCTTCAGTCTGGCCACTCTACCATAAAGGGCTGATTGATGGAGTGCTGCAGAGATGGTTGTCCTTCTGGAAGGTTCTCCCATTTCCACAGAGGAACTCTAGAGCTCTGTCAGAGTGACCATCGAGTTCTTGTCCACTTCCCTGACCAAGGCCCTTCTCCCCCGATTGCTCAGTTTGGCCGGGCGGCCAGCTCTAGGAAGAGTCTCGGTGGTTCCAAACTTCTTCCATTTGAGAATGATGGAGGCCACTATGTTCTTGGTGACCTTCAATGCTGCCAAAATGTTTTACTACCAACCCCAGATCTGGCCCTCGACACAATTCTGTCTCGGAGATCTACGAACAATTCCTTCGACCTCATGGCTTGGTTTTTACTCTGACATGGGCTGTCAACTGTGGGACCTTATATAGACAGGTGTGTGCCTTTCCAAATCATGTCCAATCAATTTAATTTACCACAGGTGGACTCCAATCAAGTTGTAGAAACATCTCAAGGACAATCAATGGATACAGGATGCACCTGAGCTCAATTTCGAGTCTCATAGCAAAGGGTCTGAATAATTATGCAAATTAGGTATTTCTGTTTTTATTTTTAAAACATTTACAAACATTTCAAAAAGACTTTGCTTTGTCATTATGGGGTATTGTGTGTAGATTGATAAGTTAAAAAAATATCAATTTTAGGACAAAGCTGTATCGTAACAAAACGTGGAAAAAGTCAACGGGTCTGAATACTTTCTGAAGGCATTGCATATAGAGAAACATATAGAGTCAGAGAGACAGAGTCAGAGAGTCAGAGAGAGAACATTTTCCTGTGACCCTCAGCCTCCACCCCCCATAATACAATAGCCTTATGAAACCCTGCGATATCAAAGGTGACTGCAGAGAAACACACACACACACACACACACACACACACACACACACACACACACACACACACACACACACACACACACACACACACACACACACACACACACACACACACACACACACACACACACACACACACACACACACACACACACACACACACACACACACACACACACACATAAACACAAACACACATACGTACTGTGTGGCAGGTACTGTACAGGAGCCTTCAATGATCCAGGGCAGGGCCCGGTTGAGTTGAGACCACAGAGGACAGAGAGGTGTTTACAGCTCTCAGGTTTATTATTAGACCTTTATATTTACCTCTCTTAGCCATGGTTGACTGGCTCACTGGCCCACAGGCCAGTTTACACCACTGGGGTCAACTAGTCTATCTGAGAGTCTGAGAAAAACCCTTGAATGAGTAGGTGTGTCCAAACTTTTGACTGGTACTGTATATCTACTGCATATATATATATATACATTTACATTTGAAGTCGGAAGTTTACATACACTTAGGTTGGAGTTATTAAAACTCGTTTTTCAACCACTCCATAAATTTCTTGTTAACAAACTATAGTTTTGGCAAGTCGGTTAGGACATTGTTTAGACCGATTATTTCACTTATAATTCACGATATCACAATTCCAGTGGGTCAGAAGTTAACATGCAGTAAGTTGACTGTGCCTTTAAACAGCTTGGAAAATCCCTGAAAATTATATTATGGCTTTAAAAGCTTCTAATAGGCTAATTGATATCATTTGAGTCAATTGGAGGTGTACCTGTGGATGTATTTCAAGGCATACCTTCAAACTCAGTGCCTCTTTGCTTGACATCATGGGAAAATCAAAAAAAATCAGCCAAGACTTCAGAAAATAAATTGTAGACCTCCACAAGTCTGGTTCATCCTTGGGAGCCATTTCGTCTGAAGGTACCACGTTCATCTGTACAAACAATAGTACGCAAGTATAAACACCATGAGACCACACAGCCGTCATACCACTCAGGAAGGAGACACGTTCTGTCTCCTAGAGATGAACGTACTTTGGTGCGAAAAGTGCAAATCAATCCCAGAACAACAGCAAAGGAACATGTGAAGATGCTGGAGGAAACAGGTACAAAAATATATATATCCACAGTAAAACAAGTCCTACATCGACATAACCTGAAAGGCCGCTCAGCAAGGAAGAAGCCACTGCTCCAAAACTGCCATAAAAAAACTCCAGACTACGGTTTGCAACTGCACATGGGGGCAAAGATTGTACTTTTTGGAGAAATGTCCTCTGGTCTGATGAAACAAAAATAGAACTGTTCAGCCATAATGACCATCGTTATGTTTGGAGGAAAAAGGGGGATGCTTGCAAGCCGAAGAACACCATCCCAACCATGAAGCACGGGGGTGGCAGCATCATGTTGTGGGGGTGCTTTGCTGCAGGAGGGACGGGTGCACTTCACAAAATAGATGGCATCATGAGGAAGGATGATTATGTGGATACATTGAAGCAAAATCTCAAGACATCAGTCAGGAAGTTAAAGCTTGGTCGCAAATGGGTCTTCCAAATGGACAATGACCTCAAGCATACTTCCAAAGTTGTGGCAAAATGGCTTAAGGACAACAAATTCAAGGTATTGGAGTGGCCATCACAAAGTCTTGACCTCAATTCTACAGAAAACTTGTGTACAGAACTGAAAAAGCATGTGCGAGCAAGGAGGCCTACAAACCTGACTCAGTTACACCAGCTCTGTCAGGAGGAATGGGCCAAAATTCACCCAACTTATTGTGGGAAGCTTGTGGAAGGCTACCCGGAACGTTTGACCCAAGCTGAACAATTTAAAGGCAATGCTACCAAATACTAATTGAGTGTATGTAAACTTCTGACCCACTGGGAATGTGATGAAAGAAATAAAAGCTGTAATAAATAATTCTTTCTACTATTATTCTGACATTTCACATTCTTAAAATAAAGTGGTGATCCTAACTGACCTAAAACAGGGAATTTTTGCTAGGATTAAATGTCAGGAATTGTGAAAAACAGAGTTTAAATGTATTTGGCTAAGGTGTATATAAACTTCTGACTTCAACTGTAAATTGTTTGCATGTTATTTTGGCATTAATACGTGGCACATATCGGTTTGAAAACAATGTAAAAAAACAAACATCATTGAGTTAATAAAGCCACATACAAACATGGTCTCTTTTTTGCTTTCTTGAGTCAGGCAGCTCCAAAATTAAGGTGTTTCACCCTAACGCAGTACTTTCTGTGGTGGTGGGGCAGCCAGCGGAAAATACGAAGTGTAGGAGTTGGTAATGTTCTCTAGTTGCGCCGTGATTGGCTCAGTGTTCTGTCACTCTTGGGGATACTACATCACTGCGAAATCTACAGGGAGAGCTCGAAAATGTAAGCCCCTTTGGTGCTGCCATAGAGTTACATTAGAAGTGGCCTTCGATGAAGGCTTAATGTTACTGGCCACAGATAAAATTACGTCAAATGACATACAGTGCCTTGCAAAAGTATTCACCCACCTGGGCATTTTTCTATTTTTGTGCATTGCAACCTGTAATTTAAATAACATTTTATTTGGATTTCATGTAATGGACATACACAAAATAGTCCAAATTGGTAAGTGAAATGAAAAAAATTACTTGTTTACATTTTTTAAAACAAATTTTAAACGGAAAAGTGGTGCGTGCATGTGTATTCACCCCCTTTGCTATGAAGCCCCTAAATAAGATTTGGTGCAACCAATTACCTTCAGAAGTCACATAATTAGTTAAATAAAGTCCACCTTTGTGCAATGTGTCACATGATCTGTCACATGATCTCAATATATATACACCTGTTCTGAAAGGGCCCATAGTCTGCAACACTACTAAGCAAGGGGCACCAGCACGAAGCAAGGGGCACCACCACTAAGCAAGGGGCACCACCACTAAGCAAGCGGCACCACCACTAAGCAAGGGGCACCACCACTAAGCAAGGGGCACCACCACTAAGCAAGGGGCACCAGCACGAAGCAAGGGGCACCACCACTAAGCAAGGGGCACCACCACTAAGCAAAGGGCACCACCACTAAGCAAGGGGCACCACCACTAAGCAAGGGGCACCACCACTAAGCAAGGGGCCCCACCACTAAGCAAGCAGCACTTCCACTAAGCAAAGGGCACCACCACTAAGCAAGGGGCACCACCACTAAGCAAAGGGCACCACCACTAAGCAAGGGGCACCACCACTAAGCAAGGAGCACCACCACTAAGCAAGCAGCACTTCCACTAAGCAAAGGGCACCACCACTAAGCAAAGGGCACCACCACTAAGCAAAGGGCACCACCACTAAGCAAGGGGCACCACCACTAAGCAAGGGGCACCACCACTAAGCAAGGGGCACCACCACTAAGCAAGGGGCACTTCCACTAAGCAAAGGGCACCACCACTAAGCAGGGGGCACCACCACTAAGCAAGGGGCACCACCACTATGCAAGGGGCACCACCAAGGAAGTGGTACCATGAAGACCAAGGAGCTCTACAAACAGGTCAGGGACAAAGTTGTGGAGTACAGATCAGGGTTGGATTATAAGAATTTTCCGAAACTTTGAACATCCCACAGAGCACCATTAAATCCATTATTAAAACATTTAAAGAATATGGCACCACAACAAACCTGCCAAGAGAGGGCCACCCACCAAAACTCACGGAACAGGCAAGGAGGGCATTAATCAGAGAGATAACAAAGAGACCAAAGATGACCCTGAAGGAGCTGCAAAGCTCCACAGCGGAGATTTGGGAATCTGTCCATAGGACCACTTTAAGCCGTACACTCCACAGAGTTGGGCTTTAAGGAAGAGTGGTCAGAAAAAAGCCATTGCTTAAAGGTAAAAATAAGCAAACAAGTTTGGTGTTCGCCAAAAGGCATGTGGGAGACTCCCCGAACACATGGAAGAAGGTACTCTGGTTAGATGAAACAAAAATTTCGCTTTTTGGCCATCAAGGAAAATGCTATGTCTGGCGCAAACCCAACACCTCTCATCACCTCGAGAACACCATCCCCACTGTGAAGCATGGTGGTGGCAGCATCATGCTGTGGGTATGTTTTTCATCGACAGGGACTGGGAAACTGGTAAGAATTTAAGGAATGATGGATTGCGCTAAATCCAAGGAAATTCTTGAGGGAAACTTGTTTCAGTCTTCAAGAGATTTTAGACTGGGACGGAGGTTCACCTTCCAGCAGGACAATGACCCTAAACATATGTCACGTTCGTCGTAACATTTAAGTGAGGAGGACCAAGGCGCAGCGTGATAACAATACATTCTCTCTTTAATGAAGACGAAAACGAAACGAACACTATACAAAACTATACTAAACAAAACAACAAACAGACGAACGTGAAGCTATACAAACAATAAGTGCAGACACTGGCAACTTACACATAGTGTCACGTTCCTGACCTTATTTCCTTTGTTTTGTCTTTGTTTAGTTGGTCAGGACGTGAGCTGGGTGGGCATTCTATGTTATGTGTTTCTATGTTGGGTTCATTTTCAATTAGCCTGATATGGTTCTCAATCAGGGGCAGGTGTTTTACGTTTCCTCTGATTGAGAACCATATTAAGGTAGGCTGTTCTCACTGTTTGTTTGTGGGTGATTGTTCCTGTGTCAGTGTTTGTACCACACGGGACTGTTTCGTTTCGTTCGTTCGTTCGTGTGTTCCTTCCTGTTCGTGCGTTCATGTGTTTTGTTCTCAAGTTCAGGTCTGTTCACGTCGTTTGTTATTTTGTAGTTTGTTCAAGTGTTTTTCGTCTTCGTTTAAATAAACGAGATTATGTCTTCACAATACGCTGCATTTTGGTCCAATCCTTGCTCCTCCTCAGAAGAGGAGAAAGACGAGCGTTACACATAGACAATCACCCACAAACTACCTAATGACTATGGCTGCCTAAATATGGCTCCCAATCAGAGACAACGATAGACAGCTGTCTCTAATTGAGAACCAATCCAGGCAACCATAGACATACATACACCTAGACTAAACACTGCCCCATAAACAAAACACATACATCCCCCATGTCACACCCTGGCCTAACTAAAATAATAAAGAAAACAAAGATAACTAAGGCCAGGGCGTGACAGCATACTGCTAAAGCAACACATTAGTGGTTTAAGGGGAAACATTTAAATGTCTTGGAATGGCCTAGTCAAAGCCCAGACTTCAATCAAATTGAGAATATGTGGTATGACTTAAAGATTGCTGTACACAAGCGGAACCCATCCTACTTGAAGGAGCTGGAGCAGATTTGCCTTTAAGAATGGGCAGAAATCCCTGTGGCTAGATGTACCAAGCTTATAGAGACATACCCAAAGAGACTTGCAGCTGTAATTGCTGCAAAAGGTGGCTCTACAAAGTATTGACTTTGGGGAGATGAATAGTTATGCACGCTCAAGTTTTCTGTTTTTTTGTCTTATTTCTTGTTTAACAAGAAAAAATATTTTGCATCTTCAAAGTGGTAGGCATGTTGTGTAAATCAAATGATACAAACCCCACAAAAATCTATTTTAATTCCAGGTTGTAAGGCAACAAAATAGGAAAAATGCCAAGGGGGGTGAATACTTTCGCAAGCCACTGTATCTACCGTAGCTTTGATTGGACTGATCATGTCAACATCATACTTTCAAAATCTTACCTAGCAGTCATCATCATGAATGAAGTCGACAATCTACTGGTAAATCCTTTTCAATCACTGTCATATGAAGAGAAATTATGAAGAGAAATTATAGATAAAACGTATTGTGGACAAAAAATTACACAAGTTGGAAATCGCAAATTCAACAATGAGTGGTTTGGAAGGAATCAGTGGCTAACTGCAGCATTGCAAAGCATCACTAGCCTGCTATTCAGTGGAGTGGGTGTGTGGTCCAAGTCTGGGTCTCTTTTCCAAGCTTAAAAGGATAAACATTCAACATTGGCCATGCTATCAATCCAGCGTTCAAAACAACTAGAAACTCGGAACTGGGAAATCTCAGACTTCAGTCAGTTCAAGACAACTAGGTCAGGCTGGGAAAATACGTTTTGAATGGTCATCCAACTCGGAATTCCAAGTTGGGAACTCGGGCCTCTTTCTAAAGCTCTGAGCTGAAGACCACTGGCGGCATACTGCAAAACCTAGAAACGCGTCATTTTCTTATATGTTGATGTTAGGGTGGTGCTGGATGGATATGAAGTTGAAACATGTGGAAATGTCCCTTTAAGCCAAACTAAGCTAGCAGTGTTATTAAAAGTCTAACTTAAACATTCATTGAAAGTTGAGGAAGTTATTCAAAAACCTCCATGCAACCTAAAAATGAATGTTTCCAGAATAGGCAACATTTTTCACATCCGTTCTTAGAAAGTTTAAAAAAACGTTCCGTTTTACGGGTCTGGAAATGTACAGTATGGCTTCGTTCCCAGAATCAATGAGAAACAAAAAACGTACATTCCCACAACATCCAAGGAACCAAATGTGCTAGCTGGGTGCTCTCTTATAATTGAAAAAGTCCACAAAAAGTCCCACTGTACATAACATCATTATTAACCTTTAGACGTACGAGTTACCATAGCAATCTCAGGGATGGCTAACTCTGGAAATTCCTTTCGTTTTTTTGCACCTTACTTGTGGAATAATCTTAAAAATTCAAATGTTTTATTTATTTTGGTGCCTCTAGGGCAATTCAGACTGCTGATTGAGGACCTTCTTACTGAAGAATGTGTTTCTTTTCTATGATCTGGTTTTGTATTTCTGCTTTGCATTTCGTATCTGTATTTTATGCGTGTATCTTTGTAATTACAGGGATCATATGTAACATAGACCTTGGTCTCAACATGACTGCCTTTCAAAATAAACGTTAAAATAAAAAATAAAAAAATATCCCACTGGGCACAGACATCAATTCAACGTCAACCAGTGTGTGAAATGCTTCCAAGGAAGTCGTCACCAGTAGTCCCACAGATTTTGGACAGGAACTCCAATGGCAGTGCCAAGGACTCGCTTCCCTCCTGGATGGTGCCAGTTGTTGACAATAGCTAGTGTGTGTGTGCATGCGCGCATGTACAGACACGCTCAGAAACGTAGGCACACACAAGCACGCACACACACTTTTAGCCTATTTGCAAGTCTGTTACCTCATCCCTTGGTCGACTCTAGTTGAATGGACAAGAGGCAAGGTAAATGGTCTGTTCCAGTCAGGCTGACAGCTGGCAGGCAGGCTGCAGGCAGAATTAGGCCCTTACAGCTCTTGTGAAGCAGGCAGCCACAAGACTAACAACAAACGTTCCCACAACTTTAGAGAACGTTCCCTTAAGAGTCTCATTAGGTCATTAACTAAAGTTTTCATAGTTCCCATGACGTGCAAGGAAGAGACCATTCCCTTAATGTCAAATAGAACCAGTGGCGATTTTAGCATGTAAATCTTGATGGGGCAAACTCAACAAAAATAATGATACATGCCAGATAACCCACTGCACAACACATTAATTGCACTATAACAGTGACAAATTGTGCCCATGAACTGTTAGGGCCTACATTTTTTAATTTACCTTTATCAGTCAGTTAAGAACAAATTCTTATATTCAATGACTGCCTAGGAACAGTGGGTTAACTGCCTTGTTCAGGGGCAGAATGACAGATTTTCTACCTTGTCATCGCAGGGATTTGATCTTGCAACCTTTCGGTTACTAGTCCAACGCTCTAACCACTAGGCTACCTGCTGCCACATAAAGCTGTCCCAACAGTAGTCCCAACACCTTACCACTGCTACACCTGGCTATCAGCGGAGCCTTGTCTGGCAGCGAAACAGTTAATTCAGCTTAATTTACTGCCTTTAAAAAAAACATAGCTGATATGGCTGACTTGCTTAAACAAAATGTAGTTTCTACTGACAATTGACATATACAAACCATGGCATAAGGGGACAACGTGCGGATAAGAGGCAATCCATAATTTCGATTAAGACATTAATGAGCGAGCTAGGACGGACATACTCAGTAGAACTATTTGTTCAGCACTTTTAAAATGTACAGAGACATAATTCAGAACATGGGTCGTTCTTACAGTATTCTCCCTGTACACCAAGTCAGAACCATAGGATGAATAAAGGCGGCAAATAAGTAGACAATGAAATCTATTACAATATTCGATGATGACATTTCTCTAAAACAGGCTATAGTCTACATATGCACCACCACTAAATCAGAACAGTAGGCTAAGTTGAAAGTGGAAAAGGGACCAAATGATTAGGTTGAGGCACATGGGCTACTAACAGATTACTACACAACATACATTTAGTATTACTTTCTTAGCTATAGTATACATATCTCCCTGGCATATTACATAATTTATGCAGCAGCATACAAGACCTTTTTGGACTCATCTTGTTGTGCTGTGCTCACTTGAACAGGAAGGTGGAGCGGCGGTCCTTTGTGGCAAATTTTGTCATCAAACTTTGTAATCAAAGTCTGGCATTCTCTGGATTAATGGTGCATTCAAGACAACTGGGAACTCAGTTGGTTGAATCATGGTTGAATTATGATGTCAGTGATCTTCAGGTTGGAGTTCCCGACTTGGAATTCCTAGTTGGATGACCATTCAAAGCGTATTTTCCCAGTCAGAGCTAGTTTTTTTCAGAGTTCCCAGTTGTCTAGAACATTGGTTCATATTATTTGCTAGTTAGTGAGTTATTAGCCCAGTTATAACTAGCTAATTTCTAGTCAACAATGGGGAAGTGGTCATTTCCAACAAGAGCACAAAATGTGTGCATTTCTATCCATCTTTGAAAAACCAGTCAGGTAAAGAGCTTTTTATGTCTTAATTTTTTATGTATTATTTTACATTTTCACCTAAAATGTGGACCTGAAGCAAGGATATGCATATTCTTGATACCAGTTGTGTCAATGGTGGGTGTAGCTGGTGCATGGAAGTCAGGCACAGGAGAGCAGAGATGAGTGGACAAAGCACTTTACTTAGGCAATCATAATACAGAACGCAACTGCGTCACGAAACAAATGCCCAAGGAACAAGTGAGGCAGCACAAAGTACAAAACACAAGTACAAAGTACCGGCTGCCACAAAGCACGGGCATAAAACAAAACCCGGCGCAAACCAGCCGGAAGCGTGCCAACCTTGACAAATAAACAATACCCCACACAGACATGGAGGGAACAGAGGGCTAAATACACATAGTAATGATGATGAGATGTAAACCAGGTATGCAGGAAAACAAGACAAAACAAATGGTAAATGAAAAGTGGAGCGGCGATGGCTAGAAGACCGGTGACGTCGACCACCGAACGCCGCCCGAACAAGGAGAGGGACCGACTTCGGCAGAAGTCGTGACAGTACCCCCCCCCCTTGACGCGCGGCTCAAGTACCCCCCCCCCCTTGACGCGCGGCTGCACCTCGCCGGCGAGGTGCAGAGCGATCTGGATGAAGACGGTGGAACTCCCGCAGCATTGAAGGGTCCAATACGTCCTCCACCGGGACCCAGCATCTCTCCTCCGGACCGTACCCCTCCCAGTCGGCGCGAACGGAGTACGCCGGGACCCCCTCGATGTCCAGAGGGGGCAGAGGAACCTCCCGCACCTCAGACTCCTGGAACGGGCTAGCCACCACCGGCCTGAGGAGAGACACATGGAACGAGGGGTTAATACAGTAATCGGGGGGAAGCTGTAACTCACCTCGTTCAGTCTCCTCAGGACTTTAAATGGCCCCACAAACCGCGGTCCCAGCTTCCGGCAGGGAAGGTGGAGGGGCAGGTTTCGGGTCGAGAGCCAGACCTGGTCACCGGGGCTTCACTGCGGTAACGGTCTGCGCTGGCTTACTGGCGCAGCACGGCCCGCTGGAGGTGAACATGGGCGGCATCCCATGTCTCCTCCGCGCGCCTGAACCAGTCGACCACCGCAGGAGCCTCAGTCTCCGGCTGATACCCCAGGGCGCACTGGAAGGGGGAGAGGTTTGTGGAGGAGTGGCAAAGCGAGTTCTGAGCCATCTCCACCTAGGGCACAAACGCCGCCCACTCCCCCGGCCGGTCCTGGCAATAAGACTGCAGAAACCTACCAACATCCTGGTTCACTCTCTCCACCTGCCCATTACTCTCGGGGTGAAAACCCTAGGTAAGGCTGATTGAGACCCCCATAGTTGCACGTTCCATAAACGCCCTCCAGACCCTCAAAGTGAACTGGGAACCCCGATCAGACACTATATCCTCAGGCACCCTATAGTGCCGGAAGACGTGCGTAAACAAGGCCTCCGCAGTCTGTAGGGCCGTAGGGAGACCGGGCAGAGGTAGGAGACGGCAGGACTTAGAGAAACGATCCACAACAACCAGGATCATGGTGCTACCCTGTGAAGGGGGAGATCGGTCAGGAAATCGATCGACAGGTGCAACCAAGGCCGTTTTGGAACGGGGAAGGGGTGTAGCTTACCTCTGGGCAGGTGCCTAGGAGCCTTACACTGGGCGTACACCAAGCAGTAGGAAACATAAACCCTCACGTCCTTAGCCAAAGTGGGCCACCAGTACTTCCCACTCAGACAGCGCACCGTCCGACCGATGCCTGGATGACCAGAGGAGGGTGAAGTGTGGGCCCAATAGATCAGCTGGTCTTGGACAGCAGGCGAAACGTACAAACGCCCAGCGGGACACCGGAGGGGAGCGGGCTCTGCACGTAACGCCTGCTCAGTGTCCGCGTCCAGCTCCCACACTACCGGTGCCACCAGGCAGGAGGCAGGGAGTATGGGGGTGGGATCCATGGGCCGCTCCTCTGTGTCATACAGCCGGGACAGTGCGTCTGCCTTCACGTTCTGGGAACCTGGTCTGTAAGAAAGGGTGAAAACAAAACGGGTGAAAAACATGGCCCACCTTGCCTGGCGAGGGTTCAGTCTCCTTGTTGCCCGGATGTACTCCAGATTGCGATGGTTAGTCCAGGTGAGAAAAGGGTGTTTAGCCCCCTCAAGCCAACGTCTCCACGCCTTCAAAGCCTTGACGACAGCCAACAGCTCCCGGTTTCCCACATCATAGTTTCGCTCCGCCGGGCTGAGCTTCCTTGAGAAGAAGGCACAGGGGCGGAGCTTCGGTGCTTACCCAAGCGCTGAGAGAGCACGACTCCTATCCCAGCCTTGGATGCGTCCACCTCCACCATGAACGCCAAAGAGGGATCCGGATGGGCCAGCACGGGAGCCGAGGTAAACAGAGCCCTCAGGTGACCAGAAGCCCGGTCCGCCTCAGCCGACCACTGCAACCGTACTGGGCCCCCCTTCAGCAGTGAGGTAATGGAAGCCGCTACCTGACCAAAACCCCAGATAAACCTCCGGTAGTAATTGGCAAACCCTAAAAAACGCTGCACCTCCTTTACTGTGGTGGGAGTCGGCCAATTACGCACGGCTGAAATGCGGTCACTCTCCATCTCCACCCCCGAGGTGGAAATGCGGTACCCTAGGAAGGAGACGGACTGCTGGAAGAACAGGCATTTCTCAGCCTTGACGTACAGGTCATGCTCCAACAGTCGACCAAGCACCTTGCGCACCAGGGACACATTCTCGGCGCGTGCAGCGGAGTATATCAGAATGTCATCAATATACACCACTACACCCTGCCCATGCAGGTCCCTGAAAATCTCGTCTACAAAGGCTTGGAAGACTGATGGAGCATTCACCAACCCGTACGGCATGACGAGGTACTCATAATGCCCTGAGGTAGTACTGAACGCCGTCTTCCACTCGTCTCCCTCCCGGATACGCACCAGGTTGTAAGCGCTCCTGAGATCTAGTTTGGTGAAGAAGCGCGCCCCGTGCATTGACTCAATCGCTGTGGCGATGAGCGGTATCGGGTAACTGCTCACAGTGTCCTGGTTTAGGCCTTGATAGTCAATACACGGGCGCAGACCTCCCTCTTCTTCACAAAAAATAAACTCGAGGAGGCGGGTGAAGTGGAGGACCGAATGTACCCCTGATGCAGGGATTCGGAGACATATGTTTCCATAGCCGCCGTCTCCGCCTGTGACAGGGGATACACGTGACTCCTGGGAAGTGCGGCGTCTACCAGGAGATTTATCACACAATCCCCCCGTCGATGGGGTGGTAATTGAGTCGCCTTCTTTTTGGAGAAGACGAGAGCCAAATCGGCATATTCAGGGGGAATGCGCACGGTGGAGACCTGGTCTGGACTTTCCAACGTAGTAGCACCAACGGAAACCCCTAAACACCTCCCCGAGCACTCTCGCGCCCACCCTGTGAGAGCCCTCCGTTGCCATGAAACAGTGGGGTCATGACAGGCTTACCAGGGTAGGCCTAGCACCACGGGAAACGCAGGAGAGTCAATGAGAAAGAGACTGATTCTCTCCTTGTGACCCACCTGCGTCACCATGCCCAGGGGAGCAGTGGCCTCCCTAATCAACCCTGACCCCAATGGTAGACTGTCTAAGGCGTGAACTGGGAAGGGCACAGCCACTGGAACAATGGGGATCCCTAAACTATGAGTGAATGCTCTGTCTATAAAATTCCCAGCCGCGCCTGAATTGACGAGCTCCTTATGCTGGGAATGCGGGGAAAACTCAGGAAACATGACATGCAAAAACAGGTGTGCAACCGAGGGCTCTGGGTGAGAATGGTGCCAACTCACCTGGGGTGACGCTAGAGTGCCCTGCCTGCTGCCTCGACCCCCATAGAAACCAACTCGACACCGACCAGCAGTGTGCCCTCTGCGGCCACAGATGGTGCACGCGAAGGCCCCTCCTCCGGCCTCCCTAAGCACAGCACCTCCCAGCTCCACAGGTATCAGAGCAGTGGTGCTGGAGGATGGAACCAACAGAGCCCGATCTGGACGTCCGCGGGTGGCCAGCAGGTTATCCAGCCGGATGAACAGGTCCACCAGCTGGTCAAATGTGAGGGTGGTGTCCCTGCAGGCCAACTCCCGACGGACATCCTTGCGCAAGCTGCAGCAATAGTGGTCGATCAGGGCCCTGTTGTTCCATCCCGCTCCGGCGGCCAGGATCCGAAAGTCCAGAGCGAACTCCTGAGCGCTCCTCGTCCCCTGCCGCAGGTGGAAGAGACGTTCACCCGCCGCTCTACCCTCGGGCGGGTGGTCGAAGACTGCCCGGAAACGACGGGTGAACTCCTCAAAGTTGTCCAGCACCGCATCTCCTTCCACCCAACCGGCGTTGGCCCACTCCAGGGCTTTCCCCGAGAGGCATGAGACGAGGGCGGACACCCTCTCACGGCCCGAAGGAGCCGGGTGGACGGTCGCCAGGTATAACTCCAACTGCAGCAGGAAACCCTGGCAGCGGGCAGCCGTCCCATCGTACTCCCCGGGGAGGGCGTGGCGAATCCCACTGGAACCGGGTGCAGGGGAAGCGAGTAGTGGAGGCCCCTGTTGTGCTGGTGGAGGTGCTGGAGGGACTCCCTGTCTCTCCCAGCGGTCCATTGTTTGGACGACGCGATCCATGGCGGCGCCGAGATGGTGGAGCATCGCTGCGTGTTCCTGGACGCGCTCCTCTACCCCAATAACAGGGGCACCTGCTCCTGCTGACTCCAATTGAAGGTGGGGTATTCTGTCAATGGTGGGTGTTGCAGGTGCATGGAAGTCAGGCGCAGGAGAGCAGAGATGAGTGGACAAAGCACTTTACTTAGGCAATCATAATACAGAACGCAACCGCGTCACAAAACAAATGCCCAAGGAACAAGTGAGGCAGCACAAAGTACAAAACACAAGTACAAAGTACCGGCTGCCACAAAGCACGGGCATAAAACAAAACCCAGCGCAAACCAGCCGGAAGCGTGCCAACCTTGACAAATAAACAATACCCCACACAGACATGGAGGGAACAGAGGGCTAAATACACATAGTAATGATGATGAGATGTAAACCAGGTGTGCAGGAAAACAAGACAAAACAAATGGTAAATGAAAAGTGGAGCGGCGATGGCTAGAAGACCGGTGACGTCATCCGCCGAACGTCGCCCGAACAAGGAGAGGGACCGACTTCGGCAGAAGTCATGACAATTTGAAAGGAAACACTTTGAAGTTTGTGGAAATGTGAAATGAATGTAGGAGAATATAACACATTAGACCTGGTAAAAGATATATATATTTTTTTTTTTGTACCATCGTCTATGAAATGCAAGAGAAAGGCGAAAATGTATTATTCTAGCCCAGGCGCAATTTAGATGTTGGCCACTAGATGGCAGCAGTGTATGTACAAAGTTTTAGACTGATCCAATGAACCATCGTATTTCTGAATCAAGACTGCCCAAATGTGCCTAATTGGTTTATTAATAACCTTTAAAGTTCATAACCTTGCACTCTCCTCAAACAATAGCATGGTATTATTTCACTGTAATAGCTACTGTAAATTGAACAGTGCAGTTATATTAAGAAGAATTTAAGCTTTCTGCCAATATCAGATATGTCTATGTCCTGGGAAATTTTCTTGTTACTTACAACCTCATGCTAATCACATTAGCCTATGTTAGCTCAACCGTCCCGCGGGGACCAACCGATCCTGTAGATGTTAAAGGGGAAGTTTTGTATTTTGAGACAGTCTTGAATAAGCTAAGTAGCCAATAGGTAGAGCATAGCATAATTTGTCTGATTCTCTGTAATAATGGTATGGGAATAATAATGCATTTTATTTTGTTTCTTGCATCAAACACAACATTTTCAGCCACTTCCTTGTCTGAAGGACAAGTGGATAAACAGGTTAATGTCAAGCCCTGCATGTTTTTTTAACAAAAGTCTCATGGAATGTGGCTTTTGAACACCACACATTGGCTGCTACTGTAGGCTGAATGATAGAACAGCTATTTCCATGTTAAAATGTTATGGGACTCTTTTTGTCTCTATTGTTTTTGATGGTAGTCCACTCTGGTAGGCCTACATTATGATCAAATAGCTATCGTAGCCAGCTTGGCCACTGTTAAAACTGTAACTTAAAGCAGGTACAGCCTCAGTGTTTACAGTAAACGCGTGCGTGAAGTTGCACAGAACGCAAACTGTAATGTTCATGTCGGATAAGACAAACCCAAACATACAAGGTTGGCAGTCATCTAATTATACACGGACAGACAAAGTTTAGTATTAGGTATTAGGCAATCGGGAGAGGAGAGGGGAAGAGGGGAGAGGAGTGGGGAAGAGAGGAGAGGAAATTAGAGGGTAAGAGAGGAGAGGAATGTAGAGGGGAAGAGAGGAGAGGAATGTAGAGGGAAAGAGAGGAGAGGAGGAGAGGAACGGAAAGGGAAGGAGAGGAGGGGGGAGGAAAAGAAATGAGAGGAAATGAAAGTAAAAGAAAGGAGAGGGGGAGAGGAGAGGGGAGTAAAGGAAAGGAAATGAGAGGAATGGAAAGGAAAGGTTAGGGGAGAGGAGAGGAGATGGGAGGAAAGGAGAGGATAGGGGAGGAAAGGTGAGGAAATGGGAGGAGAGGAGAGGGGAGGAAAGGAAAGGGGAGGAAAGGAGATGGAAGGGGAGGAAAGGAAATGAGCGGAAAGGGGAGGAGAGGAGAGGAGAGGGAAGGGAAGGAGAGGAGAGGAGTGGAAAAGAACGGAGAGGGGAGTAAAGGAAAGGAAATGAAAGGAATGGAAAGGAGAGGAAAGGAGAGGAGAGGAAAGGAGAGGACAATAGAGGTAATGAGAGGAAAGGAGAGGGGATGGGAGGAGAAGAAATGAGAGGGGAGGAGAGGAGGGAGGGAAGGGGAGGAAATGATAGGAAAGGAGAGGAGAGGAAAGGAGAGGACAATAGAGGTAATGAGAGGAAAGGAGAGGGGATGGGAGGAGAGGAAATGAGAGGGGAGGAGAGGAGGGAGGGAAGGGGAGGAAATGATAGGAAAGGAGAGGAGAGGAGAGGAGAGGAGAGGAGAGGAGAGGAGGGGAGGGGAGGGGAGGGGAGGGGAGGAGAGGAAAGGAGAGAGGAGGGGAGTTGAGGCAGAATTGTATCATTGTAAACTCTCAGAGATCCAGCAGGTCAAAAGTTGTTCCCTGTGTCTTCTCCACTTCTCCTCTTCTTCCAGGATCTGATGCTTCTGGATAGGTATAAACCACATCTCCACCTAGAGGCCACTATATTTATTTCACCTATCAGCTCTGTAAAGAGCAGCGAGAAGTAACTTGTCTGAAATTAAACACGACCCTTGTTCTCATCTGATGCGGCGTCTCTTTTTCGTCTGACGTTGAAATACGAGCTGTGTTTCAAGTTTCAACAACTCGAAAGATCCAAACAGCTCTTCTATTCAGACACGTAACTGCAGACGTCAGCCGGTCAGCGGGTTTCTGAGCTCTGCCTTCGTCGGGTTTGTTAACAGTGTCAGTTTTAATGTGTTGTCTCCACTAAACATATAGGACATACCATGTCTCACTAAACATTATGACTATGATAGGGGTTTAAAAGATGCATACTTTGTTACATTTCCAACCATGCTAGAGTGCTTTTACCAAACACCCTCAGTTCATGTTCAGTTCAGTTCTGATGGTTTATAATGGTGTGTGTATGTTGTACTTATGGAGCAATTCAAACAGCTCACAAGTAGTTCATCCCATGTTTTAAATTAGGCCTTGGAAAGTGTTGTACTTCCACATGTCTATTGACATCTCGGTCTGTCCTCTTTCTCTGCTCTCTCTTTCTGGAGAGTGACACCAGACATCTGTGTAGACGTGTGTTGTAATGTACAACGACCACCAGATGGCGAAATTTCACCACTGACCAGAGTTATCCAACCATTTTCCAAGAGAACTTCTGTGCATTAGAAATGGCAGCCAATTCCCTATAGTTCACTACTTTTGACCAGAGCTCTATGGGCCCTGCTCAAAAGTAGTACACTATATAGGGAATAGTGTGTCATTTGGGACTCATTCATAGGGTTGGCCTCGTCCTAGAGAGCTACTGGGTGTGTTAGAGAAGGGTTGGAGCAAAACCCTGCACATCCACAAATCAGCTGTCACAGCGGAGAGGTGAGTAGTGACTGGGATAGTGTAACTGCCAGGGGACAAGGATGACAGTGGACAGGGATGACAGGGGACATGGACAGTGTAACTGCCAGGGGACAGTGGACAGGAACAACACCAAGGAAACTGTACCAGCCTACACATAGTAGGGCTCAGGTCGGCATAGTAACTGAAACCCTATAGGATCAGTAGCAGAGCCATGGCTAGTAGATAAACCAGATAGCATCAGCTCATGCTCCTACACACGGACACACGCACACGCGCACACACACACACACACACACACACACACACACACACACACACACACACACACACACACACACACACACACACACACACACACACACACACACACACACACACACACACACACACACACACACACACACACACACACACACACACACACACACACACACACACACACACACACACACACCTATGTTTCTACAGTTGGGTGGAACTGGAGTCAACCCTGCCCCTGTCCTAGTCCCTGTGAACGAATTAATTAATTAAACCAATGAATGACTGAGCTGACTATATTAATCGCGAGCAGCATATCACCCTGCATACCACTGCTGGCTTGCCTCTGAAGATAAGCAGGTTTGGTCCTGATCAGTCCCTGGATGGGAACAGGGTTGGTCCTGGTCGGTCCCTGGATGGGAACAGGGTTGGTCCTGGTCGGTCCCTGGATGGGAACAGGGCTGGTCCTGTTCGGTCCCTGGATGGGAGCAGGGCTGGTCCTGGTCGGTCCCTGGATGGGAACAGGGTTGGTCCTGGTCGGTCCCAGGATGGGAACAGGGTTGGTCCTGTTCAGTCCCTGGATGGGAACAGGGTCGGTCCTGGTCGGTCCCTGGATGGGAACAGGGTTGGTCCTGGTCGGTCCCTGGATGGGAGCAGGGTCGGTCCTGTTCAGTCCCAGGATGGGAGCAGGGTCGGTCCTGGTCGGTCCCAGGATGGGAACAGGGCTGGTCCTGGTCGGTCCCAGGATGGGAACAGGGTTGGTCCTGGTCGGTCACAGGATGGGAACAGGGTTGGTCCTGGTCGGTCACAGGATGGGAACAGGGCTGGTCCTGGTCGGTCACAGGATGGGAACAGGGCTGGTCCTGGTCGGTCACAGGATGGGAACAGGGTCGGTCATGGTCGGTCACAGGATGGGAACAGGGTCGGTCATGGTCGGTCACAGGATGGGAACAGGGTTGGTCCTGGTCGGTCACAGGATGGGAACAGGGTTGGTCTCAGGGCAGTGAAGGGGATATTGCCCTGTATAGGGTGCTGTCTTTGGGATGGGACATTAAACGGGTGTCCTGCCTCTCTGTTGTCATTAAAAATCCCATGGCACTTATTAAAAGTGGTATATAAATCCAATGTATTATTATTATTAATGAATAATGAAAGGTGAATGAGGCCTGTCTGTAGACCTCAGTTATGATTGTGTGTGAGTCTAAGGGAGGGAGTCGGTCACTGTGCGCTTTTACATGATGAGTAATGTTGCTTGATACCTGAAGACTTGGTCCTGAAGATACCTGCTAGGCTTTAGCTCAGTGGGCTAACACAGTCTTGTGGAGGGCTGGGGCAGACATTGTCATGTAAACACAATAAACACCCAATATGAACAACTTCTCACAAGAACAGAAACCAGGTGGAAGTGTAGAGGGCAGCACTGCAGAGAGAGAGGGAAAGAGAGAACGAGAGAGAGAGAGATCTCTAAGTAACAGTGAGGTTCAGATCTGATCAAGGCGAGATTAATCAAGCCGTAAAGCTCGATTACTAGCTGAAAATAGCAGCAGCTTATTTTAATGAGATTGCTATGCAGCAGTGTGCACTGTGCAGCTTGGTGCAACCGAACACACACACACACACACACACAATCTCTCTCTGATGCTTTCTGATTAATCTTAAAGGGATAAATAACTGATTCAATCATTTGATTATCACATCTTGACCAATAAAGTATGTTCCAGAGTCAAGGCTCATGAAAGAAGATTCCCAGCTCGCATATAACGTTCTGAGAACCGTATGTTTCTTGGAGCTTGGTGAGAGCGTGGTTGTTCTATGGTTATTTTGCCTACAACCTTCCCACAACTTTCTGGTGCAGGATAGTTGTTTGGCTTTGGAACGTTCTCAGCACATTTAAGGAACTTGACAAAATACTGTTTATTTTCTTGGTATTTCATTACTTTAACAGAACGTTTCCTAAAAGTTCAAACATGGTTACATTTGATTTCAATTTTGGTAATGTTCTAGGAATGTTCTAAAACTGGTTTGACATTGGGAGTGTTCTCACGTTTCACATGTGGCGCAGTGGAGTAATTCCATGGGTAGAGAACATAAGTTCAAGTCTCACTGACGCTGACGCTGTGCCACAATAAAAAATACATGTGTTTGCATGATTAATGGCTAAGCAAATTCATTTCCATGTGTCCTATCTGTGCTTGGAGTTCAAATTGTATTGGTCACATACACGTATTTAGCAGCTGTAGCAAAATGCTTGTGTTTCTAGCTCCAACAGTGCAGTAAAATCTAACAATACACACAAATCTAAAGTAACGGAATTAAGAATATATAAATATTTAGGCGAGCAGTGTCAGAGCGGCATAGACTAACATACAGTAGGATAGAATACAGTATATATGAGATGAGTAATGCAAAATATGTAAACATTATTAAAGTGACTAGTGTTCCATTATTAAAGTGGTCAGTGATTTCAAGTCTATGTATATAGTGCAGCAGCCTCTAATGTGCTAGTGATGGCTATTTAACAGTCTGATAGCCTTGAGATAGAAGTTGTTTTTCAGTCTCTCTGTCCCAGATTTGATGCCCCTGTACTGACCTCGCCTTCTGGATGATAGCTGGGTGAACAGGCAGTGGCTCGGGTGGTTGTTGTCCTTGATTATCTTTTTGCCTTCCTGTGACATCGGGTGCTGTAGGTGTCCTGGAGGGCAGGTAGTTTGCTCCCGGTGATACGTTGGGCAGACCGCACCACCCTCTCGAGAACCCTGCGGTTGCGGGCGGTGCAGTTGCTGTACCAGGCGGTGATACAGCCCGACAGGATGCTCTCAGTTGTGCATCTGTAAAAGTTTGTGAAGGTTTTAGGTGCCAAAACAGTTAACCTATGCTAGCTGTCTTGTTGAAACATGTCCTCAGAACATTATTTTGTTACCTTCAAATATCCTACAATTTCGTTCTCAGAACATTAATGAAAACTTTCAGGGAACCATAGTAAAACGTTCTCAGAACCTCCTTGCAACCTAAAGCTGAACGTTCCCAGAATAGGCAAAATGTTCACTTCAGTTCTCAGAATGTTTAAAAAACGTTCAGTTTTACCGTCAGGAAACGTATGACTTCGTTCCCACAACCAATAGGAAACTTCAAAGGAACCAAATGTGCTAGCTGAGTCAAGATTGGCCTCTTATCTTGCCTTTTTCTTGTGTTTAAATGTGTTTAATAAACCCGTTTAATCATAGATGAATATCACACAGAAGCCTTGACTGACTAGATTTTTAAATGCAGGGAGTACTGAATGTATAAAATACATCTAGTTTGAATTTTGTGCATTATTTGCCTGCATGTGTAACTCCACCCATGAATTTCTCAACATCCTTATTTGGGCTGAGAACGTCTTGAACGCAGTGCCATTTCATTGAAAAGGCGTGAGATGGGTGTGGTTTACCCACACATATCCAATTAAACGCCATTCATCTGTGGAAAGGGGCGAGGCCGCAGAGGGAAACCCTTGCAGTCTGTGAGTGGGAGTTGGAGGAGGAGGGGGCGGGGAGTTGGAGGAGGAGGGGGCGGGGTTATGAGTCGGAAGTGTCTCCCTACTGGCCCAGCTGTCATCGACTAGAAGAGACCATTCGTACCGGTTGACTTGGAAATGCAGAAAATTGAAAAAAAGCTGAAATATGGCAACATCTAGGAACCATAAGGACATGACGACAATTTAGAGGTACATAATGCACGATATAGAATCCGTTTCAGAAATGTAATGTCGTACCAGAGAAATGCACTCAGGTTTATACCCGTAGTTTAGAATTGCACAAAAATTATGACGACAACGATTGGTGCTAAGCTATGACATTGAACACACAGGACACGAAACCGACGAGGTCGTTTAAAGATACACACACCATTTAATACCAATATCACCGCAGTGATATCACCCGTGTATCGCTGTCGGTGGAATTTTCGGATACATTGTTTAATTTGTCATCGACATTTTTGCCTATCTGCTTCGATTGCTCGTTAGATCGGCTACAATGTATCTACTGTAGTAGCTTGTCGGCTATTACCCTAGCCGAGCGGCTTGTATACGGGGAACTAGGCTACCCTAGATTCAGCATAGACAAGAAACGTCACCAGCATTTTCTTCTTTAACTGGTCGCGACGGAGGAGGTCATTGCAGAAAAAAATCTAGATATTCGGTAGGTGTTGGTGTATTTACCTTCATTATAACGCACCGGCATAGACACGCACTACACTGCATATAGACCTCAAATAGACCAACACTGATAATCGTAATGTGTTTGATTGACAGGGCACATGGAACCCAATGCAGCAGCTGTTAGCTTGCTAGCCACATAACGACCTTTGGGAAGAGAAACGGCAACTAATAGCGTAGCCAGCCTGCCTGGTGCTATGTGCTTATACCGCAGCTAACCTACGCATGTTCACTCAGGTGTTTTCTGTTGTGGCCTGCTAGTACTACTGCTATGCTAAGTCTGTTATTTTATCATGTAGCCTTGGCCTACTGTGGCTGAGCGAGTCAATGATTTAATCTCATTGTTACATCACTAGCAGTCTGCAGTTGCAGCAAAGTCACTGCAGTTGGCAAGGCTGGTGTTGTTTTGGATGGCCTGTAGGATCAAATTGTGGAATGATAGCCTTTGTATTTATGTCCCCCCCTGTCTCTCTCCCCCTCCCTCGACCCTGTCTCTCTCCCTCGACCCCTCCCTCGACCCTCTCTCAACTTCCCTCTGACCCCCCCCCTCCCCCGACCCTGTCTCCCCCCCGACCCTGTCTCTCCCTCGACCCCTCCCTCCCTCGACCCTCTGACCCCCCCTCCCTCCCTCGACCCTGTCTCCCCCCCTCCCTCGACCCTGTCTCCCCCCCTCCCTCGACCCTGTCTCCCCCCCTCCCTCGACCCTGTCTCCCCCCCTCCCTCGACCCTGTCTCCCCCCTCCCTCGACCCTGTCTCCCCCCCTCCCTCGACCCTGTCTCCCCCCCTCCCTCGACCCTGTCTCCCCCCTCCCTCGACCCTGTCTCCCCCCTCCCTCGACCCTGTCTCCCCCCCTCCCTCGACCCTGTCTCCCCCCCTCCCTCGACCCTGTCTCCCCCCTCTCTCGACCCTGTCTCCCCCCTCCCTCGACCCTGTCTCCCCCCCTCCCTCGACCCTGTCTCCCCCCCTCCCTCGACCCTGTCTCCCCCCCTCCCTCGACCCTGTCTCCCCCCTCCCTCGACCCTGTCTCTCCCTCGACCCTGTCTCTCCCTCGACCCTGTCTCTCCCTCGACCATGTCTCTACCCTCTCTCCCGACTCTCCCGACCCTGTCTCTACCCTCTCTCCCGACCCTCTCTCTCCCCTCCCTCGACCCTCTCTCTCCCCTCCCTCGACCCTCTCTCTCCCCTCCCTCGACCCTCTCTCTCCCAACCTCCCTCGACCCTGTCTCTCCCCCCTCCCTCGACCCTGTCTCTCCCCCCTCCCTCGACCCTGTCTCTCCCCCCTCCCTCGACCCTGTCTCTCCCCCCTCCCTCGACCCTGTCTCTCTCCCCTCCCTCGACCCTGTCTCTCTCCCCTCCCTCGACCCTGTCTCTCTCCCCTCCCTCGACCCTGTCTCTCTCCCCTCCCTCGACCCTCTCTCTCCCAACCTCTCTCGACCCTGTCTCTCCCCCCTCCCTCGACCCTGTCTCTCCCCCCTCCCTCGACCCTGTCTCTCTCCCCTCCCTCGACCCTGTCTCTCTCCCCTCCCTCGACCCTGTCTCTCTCCCCCTCCCTCGACCCTGTCTCTCTCCCCCTCCCTCGACCCTGTCTCTCTCCCCCTCCCTCGACCCTGTCTCTCTCCCCCTCCCTCGACCCTGTCTCTCTCCCCCTCCCTCGACCCTGTCTCTCTCCCCCTCCCTCGACCCTGTCTCTCTCCCCCTCCCTCGACCCTGTCTCTCTCCCCCTCCCTCGACCCTGTCTCTCTCCCCCTCCCTCCACCCTGTCTCTCTCCCCCTCCCTCCACCCTGTCTCTCTCCTCCACCCTGTCTCTCTCCTCCACCCTGTCTCTCTCCTCCACCCTGTCTCTCTCCCTCCGACCCTGTCTCTCTCCTCCACCCTGTCTCTCTCCTCCACCCTGTCTCTCTCCTCCACCCTGTCTCTCTCCTCCACCCTGTCTCTCTCCTCCACCCTGTCTCTCTCCTCCACCCTGTCTCTCTCCTCCACCCTGTCTCTCTCCTCCTCCCTCCCTCCCTCCCTCCACCCTGTCTCTCTCCCCCTCCCTCCACCCTGTCTCTCTCCCTCCCTCCACCCTGTCTCTCTCCCTCCCTCGACCCTGTCTCTCTCCCCCTCCCTCCCTCGACCCTGTCTCTCTCTCCCCCTCCCTCCCTCGACCCTGTCTCTCTCTCCCCCTCCCTCCCTCGACCCTGTCTCTCTCTCCCCCTCCCTCCCTCGACCCTGTCTCTCTCTCGACCCTGTCTCCCCCCCTCCCTCCCTCGACCCCGCTCTCCCCCCCTCCCTCCCTCGACCCTGTCTCCACCCCCCTCCATCTGTCTCTCTCCCCCCTCCCTCGACCCTGTCTAGTCCGCTTCTCACCCGTCTCCCACTTTTTACGTCACCCACTGTTTTCCCTACAACACCTTTCCCTCTCCTTTCTTTCTCGCGCATGCCTTCACTTCTGTCCTCTCCCTCACCCCCTTTCTCCCTTCAATTCCTCCCTCTCTCCTGCACTCCTCTCCTTCCCTCCCCATGTTATACAGTAGGAAATAGGCCTAGAAGACATTGAGATAAGAAGAACCAAGTTGAGGAGGAAATATCGTCTTTACCCCGGGATTCATAAATGGACGACTACGGCTTCGGAGTCCTGGTGAAGAATAACGGCAGTGGCAACAAGTCTGCTTTCCCCGTGAGGATCCCCCCTCACCTCCAACCCCAGCCCCCCCACCTCAATCACCCTGCCAACCCCCCCAGCCCCCCTTCATTCGTCAACAGCACCTCGGCCACCAATGGAGGAGGTAGCGCCTGGCTGTTCCCCTCCGTAACACCCCACAGTAACATGCAGGATGAGATCCTTGACTCCGACAAGTCCAACGCCCTGGACCTCCAGGACCTGCAGGAGAAGGCCCAGCCGCAGGCCCTCTCCCCTGGGCAGCAAGAGGCCGGAGGTGGCCTAGGGGAGCTGGATGGAATCCTACCTGAGGACGGCTCCATGGAGAAGGGCTCGTTGGAGACCGGTGGGAAGGAGAAGCTTAGGGGTGGGATGGACTCTCCTCCGGTGCTGGGGGGGTTTGACTACCAGGATAGCCTGGGGATGGGGACGTCCGGAGCCCAATCCTCCACCACCTCCTCCTCCTTGACCTCCTTCAACAACTGGTCCCCGACCATACCTTCCAACCCCTCCCCCGTTATCGGTGAGGACGTCGGGGGTGGGTTCTTTGGCCCGGCTGGTTCCAACGCTAACGGACCCCAGATGCTGTTCCAGAACTTCTCCCACCACGCGGGGCCCGGCTTCGGAGGGGCGGGGGGCAGCTTCTCCCCCCAAATCGGCCCGGTCTCCCAGCACCACCACCCTCCCCACCACTACCACCCCCACAACCAGGGGGTCCCCCCTCAGCACCGTCGCTCTCCAGCCTCCCCCCACCCTCCCCAGCCCTCCTTCCCTCCTCACCCCCACCGCTCTGGAGCTTTCACCCAGCTGCCCCACCTGGCCCCGGCCCAGTCCAAGCCCCCCTCCCCTTGGGGCAGCTACCAGAGCCCTGCCCCCCCCACTTCCACCTCCTGGAGCCCCGGGGGAGGTGGGTACGGTGGCTGGGGAGGGTCACAGGGGGTTCGTGAGTATCGCAGGGGCCTCAATGGAGGCGTGACGGCCCTCAACTCCATCTCACCACTTAAGAAGTCTTTCCCCAACAACCAGGTACTGAACTAGCTAGATATACTGCACACTCCCATCTAACAACCTGGTACTGAGCTAGCTAGATATACTGCACACTCCCATCTAACAACCTGGTACTGAACTAGCTAGATATACTGCACACTCCCATCTAACAACCTGGTACTGAACTAGCTAGATATACTGCACACTCCCATCTAACAACCTGCTACTGAACTAGCTAGATATACTGCACACTCCCATCTAACAACCAGGTACTGAACTAGCTAGATATACTGCACACTCCCATCTAACAACCTGGTACTGAACTAGCTAGATATACTGCACACTCCCATCTAACAACCAGGTACTGAACTAGCTAGATATACTGCACACTCCCATCTAACAACCTGGTACTGAACTAGCTAGATATACTGCACACTCCCATCTAACAACCTGCTACTGAACTAGCTAGATATACTGCACACTCCCATCTAACAACCAGGTACTGAACTAGCTAGATATACTGCACACTCCCATCTAACAACCAGGTACTGAACTAGCTAGATATACTGCACACTCCCATCTAACAACCAGGTACTGAACTAGCTAGATATACTGCACACTCCCATCTAACAACCTGGTACTGAACTAGCTAGATATACTGCACACTCCCATCTAACAACCTGCTACTGTTAGATGTACAGTTGAAGTCGGAAGTTTACATACTTAGGTTGGAGTCATTAACTCGTTTTTCAACCACTCCACAAATTTCTTGTTAACAAACTATAGTTTTGACAAGTCGGTTAGGACATCTACTTTGTGCATGACACAAGTAATTTTTCCAACAATTGTTAAGACTGATTATTTAACTTATAATTCACTGTATCACAATTCCAGTGGGTCAGAAGTTTACATACAGTAAGTTGACTGTGCCTTTAAACAGCTTGGAAAATTCCAGAAAATGATGTCATGGCTTTAGAAGCTTCTGATAGGCTAATTGACTTAATTTGAGTCAATTGGAGGTGTACCTGTGGATGTATTTCAAGGCCTACCTTCAAACTCAGTGCCTCTTTGCTTGAAATCATGGGAAAATCTAAAGAAATCAGCCAAGACCTCAAAGAGAATTGTAGACCTCCACAAGTCTGCTTCATCCTTGGGAGCAATTTCCAAACGCCTGAAGTTACCACGTGTTCTGACGTGTTCTGTCTCCTAGAGATCAACGTACTTTGGTGTGAAAAGTGCAAATCAATCCCAGAACAACAGCGAAGGACCTTGTGAAGATGCTGGAGGAATCGGGTACAAAAGTATCTATATCCACAGTAAAACGAGTCCTATATCGACTTAACCTGAAAGGCCGCTCAGCAAGGAAAAAGCCACTGCTCCAAAACCGCCATTAAAAAAGCCAGACTACGGTTTGCAACTGCACATGGGGACAAAGATTATACTTTTTGGAGAAATGTCCTCTGGTGTGATGAAACAAAAATAGAACTGTTTAACCATAATGACCATCGTTATGTTTGGAGGAACAATGGGGAGGCTTGCAAGCCGAAGGTCACTATCCCAACTGTGAAGCACGGGGGTGGCAGCATCATGTTTTGGAGCTGCTTTGCTGCAGGAGGGACTGGTGCACTTCAGAAAATAGATGGCTTCATGAAGAAGGAAAGTTATGTGGACATACTGAAACAACATCTCAAGATATCAGTCAGGAAGTTAAAGCTTGGTTGCAAATGGGTCTTCTAAATGGACAATGACCCCAAGCATACTTCCAAAGTTGTGGCAAAATGGCTTAAGGACAACAAAGTCAAGGTATTGGAGTGGCCATCACAAAGCCCTGACCTCAATCCTATAGAAAATTTGTGGGCAGAACTGAAAAAGCGTGTGTGAGCAAGGAGGCTTACAAACCTGACTCAGTTACACCAGCTCTCTCAGGAGGAATGGGCCAAAATTCACCCAACTTATTTTGGGAAGCTTGTGGAAGGCTACCCGAAACATTTGACCCAAGTCAAACAATTTAAAGGCAATGCTACCAAATACTAATTGAGTGTATGTAAACTTCTGACCCACTGGGAATGTGATGAAAGATATAAAAGCGGAAATAAATCATTCTCTCTACTATTATTCTGACATTTCACATTCTTAAAATAAAGTGGTGATCCTAACTGACCTAAGACGGAATATTTACTGGTATTAAGTGTCAGGAATTGTGAAACTGATTTTAAATTTATTTGGCTAAGGTGAATAGTAAACTTCAGACTACAACTGTATATTGCACACCTCATACCTGTTAAGACCGGATGTCCCAAAGGCCTCAGACTGATGAGTAGATTAACCATATTCATTTAACAGCCTACAATGAACTAGTCAATGATTTCTTTAATTTCAATGTTTTGCCAAACTCCAATAGTGCTTGATTTAGTTGCTTATGATATAATTTATTTGCGACTGCAGGCTGTAATCCAGCTAATGCTCTTGATGTCTATTGAGCCATAAAATAAACTCTATCGTGCGCTTCAATGGTACAATCACATGGTAATATCCCACTTGTACTAATATTATATAATATTGTCCTATCTTCCAGGTGCCCTCTCAGAAGTATCCTCGTAATAACTCTGGGTTCAACCAAAAGGCCTGGATGGAAGACAGCATGAGTCGCACTGACAACTTCCCTTTCCAGGTGAGAGAAGGGATGAGCAAACTGTAGAGAAAATATATTTATCCACCCTTATAGGACAATGAAAGAATTGACTTGAAACATGCTTCTATATTGTTAAAACCAACACGTGCAGCTTTGTAAAGGCATTTTTGATGAAGTGTCAGAGACAAATTATATGTTCTGATATGTGTAATACAGTACACATCAAAGTAAATGAGAAGAGCAAATATGATCTAGTTACTAGTAAGTAGAGCATCTGATAACATCAATGACAATTAGGCCAACAACTTGTTTCTTGATGAAATTCACAGTAACTATTGTTGTATATGTAGTCTTATAGATCTGTGAATGTGGTGGTAAGCGTATGCCATGAAGAGGCCTAATCCGGTAATCAGAGTTCACCCAAAATAGCACCATACTCCTTGTTTAGTGCACTACTTTAAACCAGAGCCTGGTCAAAGGTAGTGCACTATACAGGGAATTGGGTGCCATTTGGTACGGAAAACTTCAGCTTTCTTCTTTCGTTAGAGATGCAGCACGTTAAATACGGAAACCCCAGCCTCCTCCTGTTGTTGTTTGAGATGCCACAACGCCTGTATGATAAATGTTGACATACTGTCATCTCACTTCTGCAGGCTTTGGCCCTGTTTGAATACATAAAGAAGGCCCTGTTTGAATACATAAAGAAGGCCCTGTTTGAATACATAAAGAAGGCCCTGTTTGAATACATAAAGAAGGCCCTGTTTGAATACATAAAGAAGGCCCTGTTTGAATACATAAAGAAGGCCCTGTTTGAATACATAAAGAAGGCCCTGTTTGAATACATAAAGAAGGCCCTGTTTGAATACATAAAGAAGGCCCTGTTTGAATACATCCTTTCTTCTTTGAGGTAAACGCAGATCTGACATGACCTGGATTGGCTAAAGCAGTAGGGTGTAAGTCTAGCTTTAGCGTTCCAGTCACACACAGATCGGTGATTACTTCAAGGAAGGGATTATTTGAAAAGCATTCTGTGTCTATCTACAGAGACAGGGGCATGTGATACAAAAGCTGTAGATGGCCTACATCTGGAGATATCTCTCTAGAATCACATAAATACATTTTGGTGGTATTTTATTGGATAAGCGTCACCACAGAACGTCTCCGTGGATGTGTAACTGTTTATGTCTAAAGTACCAGGACAACATAGTTCTCATCTATACACAAAGCAAAACTGTGTCAAGGGTCTAGATTAGAACCTACCACGGGTTCTCGCGTCAGAATGGTTCTGTGTTCCTGTTCTTAGAACACCGCAGGCTAATCATCGTGTTCCCTGTCTCTGTGTGTCTCTCAGCAGGAGAGAACCCGTTCCTTTGATGGCTTCAGCATGCACTCTCTGGAGAACAGTCTGATTGATATTATGAGGGCTGAACAGGATTCCTTGAAAGGTGGGTTTCTCTGTTTCTCGCAGTATGAAGAAACACCCTGGGTCAGTATTCACAAAGCGTCTCAGAATTAGAGTGCTGTTCTTGAATGAGTTTTTTTCCTTTAGAAAAATAATGAATATGATTATATGTACAAGGGGGACCTGATCCTAGATGCTTTGAATATAGGCCCTGGTATTCTGTAATACTCCACAAACAATGAGGAAATATTTGCTGAATATACAGTAATGGCATATTTTCAATTTAGAGACAGAAGATTGATTTCACGTAATTCTGACCGGTTGGTAAAATGTCCAGCTGCGCTAGTGCAGGATGGAGGTGAAACGGCTCTACTCCGTCTAAACCTGCTCAATCACACACGCTTACCTGTTTAAGTACTACTATGCTGCCACTTTGATCCATGCTCCACTCTCCATTCTCTCCACCACCATGAATTAAACATTTGGGTTACGTTTTGTCGCATACCATCCCTGAAGACATGTTTTATAGCCAAGACCCTGACTGCTCTTCAGAAGGAGTTTGTCTCTTAATTTATGGCCAGTCCATCACTTATTTCCCCTCTCTGATCATGTATCGCTATCTATTGGCTGTTAAGTCAGAGTTCTCTGGATGCTTTGATGGTTCTGCTGCTCATCTCAATTCTCATTCTCCTCAGTACATCACAGAACAGCTACAGTTGTTGAAATGTGGTGGCTATATGGAGTGAGAAGGCAAAATAATATGCATATTCTAACTGACTTCGGTCTCTTCTTCTCCAGGTCGCTATGGTTTCTCTCACCAGGCCGGAGATGGGTCTTTGCCCATGAATGGTATGGAAATGTTAGATTTTGCCTCAATACAATAAAGTGTATAGCTTAGTTCAGCCATTCACAGTACAGGTAGTCAATTGGATGCAAGTTGTTCATGGAGTGTACATTATTTTATAACCCTGTGCTGTTAAGAGTTGGTATGAAGGCTGTTGTGTCTTGTTTTACATGCAGCTAGGAGCTATGGCAGACGACGAGGTAAAGCCAAACCCAAAATGTCTTCATGTTTTAGCCTAAGTCATGTCATTATTTGCAAAGCGGCCATTACACAGTACATGCTGTCTGGTTTGGCCTCTCTGTGTCTAAAATGGTGGAATAGGGTGCCATTTTCAGATGCAACTTGTCTGTGTTTACCTCTTAAACGCTGACTGTTCACTAGTCCCCGACTGAACCTGCAGAGGAAGACTTCATGTCCCCAGGGAGGATTTGAAATGAATATAATAAAACAATCATCTTAATTCTATAAATACTATACTGCTCAAAAAAATAAAGGGAACACTATTAGTTGACCTAACTGGTTTAATATATATAGCTATTAGTTGACCTAACTGGTTTAATATATATAGCTATTAGTTGACCTAACTGGTTTAATATACACTGCTCAAAAAATAAAGGGAACACTTAAACAACACAATGTAACTCCAAGTCAATCACACTTCTGTGAAATCAAACTGTCCACTTAGGAAGCAACACTGATTGACAATAAATTTCACATGCTGTTGTGCAAATGGAATAGACAACAGGTGGAAATTATAGGCAATTAGCAAGACACCCCCAATAAAGGAGTGGTTCTGCAGGTGGTGACCACAGACCACTTCTCAGTTCCTATGCTTCCTGGCTGATGTTTTGGTCACTTTTGAATGCTGGCGGTGCTTTCACTCTAGTGGTAGCATGAGACGGAGTCTACAACCCACACAAGTGGCTCAGGTAGTGCAGCTCATCCAGGATGGCACATCAATGCGAGCTGTGGCTAGAAGGTTTGCTGTGTCTGTCAGCGTAGTGTCCAGAGCATGGAGGCGCTACCAGGAGACAGGCCAGTACATCAGGAGATGTGGAGGAGGCCGTAGGAGGGCAACAACCCAGCAGCAGGACCGCTACCTCCGCCTTTGTGCAAGGAGGAGCACTGCCAGAGCCCTGCAAAATGACCTCCAGCAGGCCACAAATGTGCATGTGTCTGCTCAAACGGTCAGAAACAGACTCCATGAGGGTGGTATGAGGGCCCGACGTCCACAGGTGGGGGTTGGGCTTACAGCCCAACACCGTGCAGGACGTTTGGCATTTGCCAGAAAACACCAAGATTGGCAAATTCGCCACTGGCGCCCTGTGCTCTTCACAGATGAAAGCAGGTTCACACTGAGCACATGAGCACATGTGACAGAGTCTGGAGACGCCGTGGAGAACGTTCTGCTGCCTGCAACATCCTCCAGCATGACCGGTTTGGCGGTGGGTCAGTCATGGTGTGGGGTGGCATTTCTTTGGGGGGCCGCACAGCCCTCCATGTGCTCGCCAGAGGTAGCCTGACTGCCATTAGGTACCGAGATGAGATCCTCAGACCCCTTGTGAGACCATATGCTGGTGCGGTTGGCCCTGGGTTCCTCCTAATGCAAGACAATGCTAGACCTCATGTGGCTGGAGTGTGTCAGCAGTTCCTGCAGGAGGAAGGCATTGATGCTATGGACTGGCCCGACCGTTCCCCAGACCTGAATCCAATTGAGCACATCTGGGACATCATGTCTCGCTCCATCCACCAACGCCACGTTGCACCACAGACTGTCCAGGAGTTGGCGGATGCTTTAGTCCAGGTCTGGGAGGAGATCCCTCAGGAGACCATCCGCCACCTCATCAGGAGCGTGCCCAGGCGTTGTAGGGAGGTCATACAGGCACGTGGAGGCCACACACACTACTGAGCCTCATTTTGACTTGTTTTAAGGACATTACATCAGTTGGATCAGCCTGTAGTGTGGTTTTACACTTTAATTTTGAGTGTGACTCCAAATCCAGACCTCCATGGGTTGATAAATTTGATTTCCATTGATAATTTTTGTGTGATTTTGTTGTCAGCACATTCAACTATGTAAAGAAAAAAGTATTTAATAAGAATATTTCATTCATTCAGATCTAGGATGTGTTATTTTAGTGTTCCCTTTATTTTTTTGAGCAGTGTATAAAGCATTTAAGAACTTCCGTGTAGATTGTGGCCTACTGCTCTGTGTTGCTTTATATACTTAACATGGTGAAGTGTTGAAATGGATTTCCAGGTTGTCATTATTGCAGTTATGCTGACCGTCTCAGATTGCTATATTAATAACCTTCAACACGTGTTTGTTGTGAAATCTGATCATATGTACAGCGCAATAGCAAAAAAGATGAGCTGACATGATTGTCGGGTGCCTGTTTCCTGCTGGGTTGTTATGACCTGGCTGTGGTGGCTTGTCACTAGACTTTACCAAAACATCAAATCTTGTAAGCGCTTGCGGAAATCATGATTGGTTTCATGATCATGGTTATCTTTTGTCTTCATCACAATGAAAAATTGCTTTATTTGAGTTAATTTGATTTCAATCAATGTACCGCAATTTTTTTGTAGGTGTATTTATTTGGGTACAATCTTACCCTTTTTTGACGACTGAGTCAAACAGAGCTGAGCCAAGCTCTACTGAGCTGGCCTGGTTAAATCCAAGCTCTACTGAGCTGGCCTGGTTAAATCCAAGCTCTACTGAGCTGGCCTGGTTAAATCCAAGCTCTACTGAGCTGGTCTGGTTAAATCCAAGCTCTACTGAGCTGGCCTGGTTAAATCCAAGCTCTACTGAGCTGGCCTGGTTAAATCCAAGCTCTACTGAGCTGGCCTGGTTAAATCCAAGCTCTACTGAGCTGGCCTGGTTAAATCCAAGCTCTACTGAGCTGGCCTGGTTAAATCCAAGCTCTACTGAGCTGGCCTGGTTAAATCCAAGCTCTACTGAGCTGGCCTGGTTAAATCCAAGCTCTACTGAGCTGGCCTGGTTAAATATCCACAATAGTTGTTGGAAAGGACAATGTGAAAATGAATTATCGGAGCCAGCACACTATGGTTTGAAAATAAATATAACCACAAATAGGTGCTAAGTGGCATAAAAATGTCCAGGCACTCGTGTTTGGTTTGAAAGTTAAAAAGCCTTTAATGTATGGGACATTTTAAATACTTCAATGTATAGCAGCTTACGTCTTCATCAGGGTGTCGGGGTTAGTACGGTTTGGGTTGGCAACATGGTGTGAAATAAGTCCAGGGTGTCGGGGTTAGTACGGTTTGGGTTGGCAACATGGTGTGAAATAAGTCCAGGGTGTCGGGGTTAGTACGGTTTGGGTTGGCAACATGGTGTGAAATAAGTATCTCTACCGATCTATCTCTCTGCCCTCCAGGTCACTCTAACCTGTTCCCCATGGAGGACGAGCGGTCCTTCGGAGAGGACGAGTCAGGTGACCAGGGACTTCCTGGTTTAGGATCCGCCCACTGTTTCCCGCACCTCAACGGAGAGCGAGTGGAGAGATACTCACGCAAGGTGTTTGTGGGAGGACTGCCCCCCGATATAGACGAAGGTATTGATCAATGAACAGAATAATATACCTTTTACAATGTAGTTCTGAGTTAGAGACGATGAGAGGCGTCTGTTTTCTATGTTAATGGGTCCCGACATGTGATGTCAGAGGCTTGAAGGCTGTGTGCTACAACTACAGTGCCCTGAAGAGCCTGTGTAGCTGACTAGCTTTGACTCTTTCATTCTCAGATGAGATCACCGCCAGTTTCCGCCGGTTCGGTCACCTGTTTGTCGATTGGCCCCACAAGGCTGAGAGCAAGTCCTATTTCCCACCCAAAGGTGAGTCTGATATGGTCACATTGGCCAGGAAATACTAGGGGCCCTAGGAATGACGGGGACACTCGGGGGGGCCCTAGGAATGACGGGGACACTCGGGGGGGCCCTAGGAATGACGGGGACACTCGGGGGGGGCCCTAGGAATGACGGGGACACTCGGGGGGGCCCTAGGAATGACGGGGACACTCGGGGGGCCCTAGGAATGACGGGAAAATTCCTAGGGCCCCGAGTTAAGGGAACTAGATGAAGGTCATGAGAGTACTGAGCTCTTTCTTTCCCTCTAGGTTATGCATTCTTACTGTTCCAAGACGAGAGCTCTGTCCAGGCTCTGATCGATGCCTGTATCGAGGAGGATGGCAAGCTCTACCTCTGTGTCTCCAGCCCCACCATCAAGGACAAGCCTGTGACGTGTCTGTCTGTGTGTGACACACGAGCCAGTCAGTCTTGGTGGGAGTTGTCTGTCCTACTTGTCAGTCTAGCACTGCTGGTAAATAGTTGTGAGATCTCCCCAGTCCACTCACCTAGTTCAGCCCTGCCCACTCCACTCACCTAGTTCAGCCCTGCCCACTCCACTCACCTAGTTCAGCCCTGCCCACTCCACTCACCTAGTTCAGCCCTGCCCACTCCACTCACCTAGTTCAGCCCTGCCCACTCCACTCACCTAGTTCAGCCCTGCCCACTCCACTCACCTAGTTCAGCCCTGCCCACTCCACTCACCTAGTTCAGCCCTGCCCACTCCACTCACCTAGTTCACATCTAGTTGTATGGACTTTGAAAGAGTTACAAATGTTATATGACATTTGTTAGCATTTTCTAGATGTTATATGGGTGTTATCTGAATGTTGTCTGGCCGTTCCTCTAGGTCCAGATCCGTCCCTGGAACCTGAACGACAGTGACTTTGTGATGGACGGCTCTCAGCCTCTGGACCCGAGGAAGACCATCTTCGTAGGAGGGGTGCCACGTCCTCTACGCGCAGGTACTGGACTGTGATTCTGTGTGTGTGTATGAGAGAGAGACTGAGCTACAGTAATGCCTAGGCTTTAGCTCAGCAGGCTAACACTGTCTGGCGTGACAGACCCAGTCAGCCACATCATCAACCTATATGTGTTACTGTTCCAGTGGAGCTGGCCATGATAATGGATCGTCTGTATGGAGGAGTGTGTTACGCTGGCATCGACACAGACCCTGAGCTGAAGTACCCTAAAGGAGCGGGCCGTGTGGCCTTCTCCAATCAGCAGAGCTACATCGCTGCTATTAGCGCTCGATTCGTTCAGCTGCAGCACGGCGAGATCGACAAACGGGTGAGTCAGTCTGGTCTTTGGTAGTTTAGCGGAGCCACATACGCTGTGCATTTTGTCAAGGAGAAAAACCATAGATGCCTCACACGAACAATAGCTAAGCTACAAAATGGCGCTGGCTCTGAGCTTTTCCCCTCTGGTTTCTCTCATGTCCCATTCCATCTGGGTATGTTTCATCTCCTCTTTCTCCTTCTGTCCTCCCCCTCTTCCCCAGGTGGAAGTGAAGCCATACGTGCTGGATGACCAGCTGTGTGATGAGTGCCAGGGGACACGCTGTGGGGGAAAGTTCGCTCCCTTCTTCTGCGCTAACGTCACCTGTCTCCAGTACTACTGCGAGTACTGCTGGGCAGCCATACACTCCCGTGCCGGACGAGAGTTCCACAAGCCACTGGTCAAGGAGGGGGGAGACCGGCCCCGACACATATCCTTCAGGTGGAATTAGGGAGGGAGGGAGGGTGACGGGCTATGTTGTAGAAAATAAATGCACTTTTCTTTTTGCTGGTTCCTATTTAGTTTCAAAATGAAAAAAGAAACTTAAAAGCTTAATTTAATCTTTATTTTTTTAATCAGACTTTCTTCTAAGACAAGTAAATGCTAAGAAGAAGTAAAACGAAGTGAAAGAAATCCCGTTTTGAATTTAAGTTAAGGTGTGCATGAGTACTTGGATGCATTATTAGATACGAGAAGAAGTGTTTCTTCTGACTTGACTGTACTTTCTTTTCTCATTAGCTGGCGAAGCTGCTTACATTTGTTGTCAAGAGTAACATATATAACATTTGAGTGAGCTATGTGCTGCACCTCAATCAGTATATTAACTAGAACAGTTGCGTTTTAAAGGGTGCACTTATTTTGTTACTTTACGCATGCAGGATTAGATTAATAATTGTATCGTTAACCAAAGGTTGAGAGCAACTGGTCAGGTTAAAGTTCAATAGTCAAAGAAATCCACTGCAGTAGGGCAGACAGACTTGACAATTCCCTTCATCATAAATAAACTGTTCAGAGTACATACAGGATTATTTCAGAAAAAAATGATCCCCTCGGTATCAGGCCTGACATCGATTACTGGTATGTGTTTCTAGATCATGGTTTAAATTGACGCATTGTAGCCAAAATGGGCAAACCAAAGATTGGCCTAAAAACAAGTGATCAAAGCCAGTTGATTATCTGAGGGGTTTAAGGACTATAAGACTCCATTTTCAGGTTCAGGAGGTCAGTAAGGCTAGTGCCGTTAAGTTGTGAAATTGAGAGGGGAGAAAGTCTTTGGAAAGACACCTTCAGCTGATAAAGACTACAGCCCTAGCTATCTAGGCAGGGCTCCGGTATTGGCAGTAGTATTAGCTCACTATATATTGTCAGGGATATTAGCACTGGACGCTAACATGCTAATGTTGTAGTACTAGTAGGAATGCACAGTACAGTGGTAGCTAGCTACAGTGTTCCCTGAGTGACTCATAGTATGCAGCCTGGTACTATGTGCTTAAGTGTTAACCAACTCCTCTGGCTATCGTTGTCCAGCCAATTAAAACGGAGAGGAGTTGGCTGAAGCACAGACAGACAGGACTACCAGCCTAGTCTCATGGTGATCTGACGCACTCTCTCCCATGACTGGAGTGTAGAGGAAGTAGATCCGAGCTGTGGCGAATGGATTCGCTAGTGGATTCTAGCTGTGGAGGATGAATACGTTAGTTGGACACTCTTTGAAGAACTTGCTGTCACAGAGATAAAGATATTATTTTATACATGGCCTGCTGATTTTTGTACAGTGTTTTCTAGCTGATTATTTTGTCATGAACATATATAAATTTATTATGCACTACTTTTCTAAATATTTTTTTCAATAGTCATTTTAGGCACATTTTTCACAAGATGGGATAACTCCTTTTGCAATACCTCATTTTTTTCACTTGGTGAAAAATAATTTTGTACCTTTGTTACTAAGAGATCTGCATTTATGGTAAAAGTTAATTTAAAAAATAAAAAATGAATGATATTAATATAATTTTCAATTTAGCTTTTTATATATTTAAGTGCTGGTAAATGTTAAATTGTCTGGTGTGATTGTGTAGAGAAAAGAAAAAGAGTTAGCCAATCATGTACAGTACAGACTTCTCTTTCATAATAATAAACCATAAGTACTGGATCTTAAGGCATGACAAGACCTTTCTAAACTTATTTTGATAGTCTTGAAACATATATTCAGCTTGTAGTGGGTAAGGAAAATCTTGGGGAAATGTTTTGGCTTGGGTGGATGAGTGAACCCTTGTTCCCTTGTATCATCAGTGAATGATGACAGGTGTTCTAAAAACTATTTAGATTCTCATTCTGGAACTACCTGAAGGTTCCAGAATGTACCAGTTATTCTAGGCATGCATGACGTAATACAGAATAACAACATGACTATTGACTAGTGTTAATGCAGAAAACTATTGTAATGCACTAGATCTCTCTTTGTTTTATTTTTGTATGAGTTTTGAAGTTCTCTTTCAGATCACCTATCTATCCTCTCTTTCTCACCTAAAGTCTGCCTCCCTCACAGACAGACCTGCTGTACATGCAGGATACCACATGAGTTTAGCCATGTAGAAGACACTTGTTCCTAAAGACACTTGATCACTCCACCCCTGTGATGTGGCATGCTTTGGGACATAGACTTGAATGTGATTCATGTTGCAAGTTAACTTTGAGCCCTGATGTGCAATACTTCTTCTTTCCTAAAACAGTTTCTCTCTTTCTGCAATGTAAATCATTTAAACCCATATAAACCATGTAAACATTAAAACAGGATTATTTTCTCAGTCTACTATTGTTCATGCTGGTGTCTGCAAAGTAAAACAAAAAGATACTTTCTACTAATATATAACTGAATTTATTTTTAAACATTATTTTGTGCTTATTCAATTATTTTGCTACTACCATGCTACTGTGATTAAGAAAACATTGTATATACTAAGTTGATAACGTATTTAGCATTTGTTATATTTTCAATTGAAATGTAAAACTATCATTTGGATCAGATTTGTATATTTTTTGGGGTGATGTGTTGAACTTGTTGATGTCTAGGTTTTCTAATTGCTGTTTGTGTGCCACATTCAGAGGAATAATGTCTGTTAGTATTACTTGATTGCGAAACATGTCAATAGTTTTTAATGGTATGTTGGGAAGGTTGTATTTATTGATATACCTTTTTTACTTGAGACATCATCTTGATTTTTATTATGGTCATTTCGCATTTATAAGTTCCAATTTGTATATTTCTCCCCCCCGGTTATGTTATGTGGTAACAGATGTCAGTTTTTATAGTTGGTTTGTAGAACTGAAGTAAAAATCAAGATCTAAAGTCATATAATCATCTGCAGCCAACTATTTCTAACTGTATGCATACAACATTTGAAGTATTTGTAATGTGAGATGTTGAAAGAATAAAACTCAGCTGTGAGGAGAACAGGGGTTGAAGTCAATTTCTTGAGGAAAGCAAGGCGTGTGTGCTGCTAGGTTTGTACATGAAAAGGAAAACGCACAGGTTCTTTTTTCAGTACATTCCTTTTGAACCCTGCACCCAAATAAACTATTGACTCAAACACTCCAATTTCTCATTATGTTGCTAAAAGTGGACATAACTCCCCTCCATGGATTTAAACCCACTGGATTGGTATAAATATTGTTACACCAGTCCATTCCTTTTTAATCCATGATGGGGAGTGAGTAAGTGCACACTTCATGCAGAAGATTGTCCCTCCTTACAAGACCAGTCTTTCTACATTGTTTTGTTCCTCTTTTTATTTGTGTGAACGGTGTTGTGACCCTTGTTAAATGCATTTGACTTGACTAGAAGGGTAGAGTATTGGACCACAACCGTTGAGTGCAGCTGTGTGTGACCGAGACCAAGGAGGAGGTTTCTGACACAAATTATAGATGCAGGCAGATCCAATTCTCCAGCCCGGACCTTTGGCTCCTGATACCAACAACGACAGATACCTAGAGGGTTGAAAGTGGACTCAGCAGGCCACTGCACTATGTGCTATTTCATATGTCAGAAAAAGAAAGCAACGCCATCTGCTGGCGAAGAGAAGTCATTGTAATGCCGCAGGCAAATCTTTTATTTTCATCAATCCATTTGGCCGGCAGTGGCAAATTGTACTGCTCTTTTGGTCAATGAGTGACAACACTAATGTTCACAAAATAAGTGATTAGCAGCTAAATTGAGAATTAAATAGTGCGTTGTTGCATCTCTAGATGCATGTTTACAGACTGGGCACGTGCAGCTAATCCTAACTGCTCGAGGTAGGTAGGGCACGGGCTCGAGACTGTCCGTTTACTAGCCTAGCTAGCCAGCAGCATTTTTTTAGAGACTAACTTTTGCTAGCTAACTTCAAATTATTGTTGATGAACAGGCATAGAAATAAGATGCCAGGTGCTCAGTTCAAGGCTGTTTACGTGCCAAGTTTTGGATATCAATCCTCACGATGTAGTCAAAAAGATGGACAGCAAATGAATGAGTACTTGATCGAGTTGTCCAGCTCACGGAGAAGACAAGATACGTTGTCAACAAAAAAGATCAAATTAACGAAGTGTAACAGCAAGCCTGCACTGTCCAAGAAGAAACGAAAGGATGAGAGAAGGTCGATGCCTCCACCACGACCCGTGATAGAGAGAATGACAGCTGCCCGAAGTCAAGGTGAAGGAGAGAGATCACAACAACAGAGACGGAGAAATCCTAACGTTGGACAAAGATGTAACTACACTAAAATAACGTTATCCAGAATATTGTCAGAATAAGTAGTTAGCTATCAGCAGAATGTTTGTCATGTGATGGTCTAAATTAGGCTACCCAACTCAACCCTGTTAGAATTCTTTAAAAGTTAATTAATCCATCGTAACTTCCTGGAAGTATTCACTGATTAGAATGAAAAAACATGAATATATGTGGGTCGTTCAGTTTACCTGTCCAATCATGTCTAACCAGTGCTAATTTCAAGGAAGCTAGGAAGGAAGGAATCACTTTTAAATATTTTAAACGGGGCCGCAGCCTCGTTCCTTCCTTGTTCCTCCATGTCCAATACAGGCACTCCTCAGAGCATGATGAATGAAGACCTCTTCACCTTCTACCAGAGAGACAAGCACACATCAACCAACCAACCTGTAAATTTGATGCTGTATTACAAATATGTCTGATTTATTTGTGCGGTTGGAGTCTGTTGCCTCCATTTCCTGGCAGTCTGGCAGCTGTTGAATTGTGTTACCTGTCACAGACCTACCGTTATTAAACTACTGTACTGTCTCTAACCTACAAAGTTTTTATATGATGTTGATGTGGGCTTTGCCATAACTCTGTTACTTCTCTCTCCTCTCCAGCAGTGGGCAGCCAGACAGGCTGTGTTAAGGACCATCGGTAGGATGCTGCAGGAGAACAGGAGCATCAGAGAGAGACTGGTCTCCCTCAGCCATAGCAGTCAAGTTATACATTCAACTCAGTCTGAAGACTAGATTACAATCTGGGAATGATACATAGATTATAGAACTTCTCTTTCCCTCTCAAACTCAGGAATGGAATAGTTTTATTTGTTTCCCTTAAATGTTATGATTTTGTTTTAACCAAGTTTATGGACTACCTGGCAAATGTGCTGATTTAAAATGGAATGAAGATTATTTATGTTACCTGAAACTAAACCTGTACTGTACATCTCCAGCAATCTGTTCCTATAGTTTCCTCTGGTTGAAGAAATAGACTATAGGTTGGTTTTGATGGGGAACACACAGATTTTGACTGTTGTCATGGGGAACGAAGAGTTCTGAATTAAAACAACTTCTTGAGGAGAAAGTGTTGTTAATTTCTGTTATGTCTGGTGAGCTATAACAGGTCAGCCAACCCTCCTGGAGTGCTACTACTGGGTATGAAGGCTGTTGCACCAGCACTTCTTCCTCATGGAGAACCTCACCTCTTTTTCCACTAGAGGGAACTGTCTCTATTTTGTGGGTGTGTGTGGGTGTGTTAGATACTGTACACTCAGCCACCTAACGGTAGAATACACAGGTCAGCCACAGCTCAACTTTCTCAATCAGAGGTTCTCAGTAGAGCCTGGGTATGTCCAAAATGGCACCTTATTCCCTTTATAGTGCACTACTTATGAACACAGCCCTGTGTGTTTTTGTTTCCTGTTCCTTATTAGTGAATTAACCCACAGCCAACATGTGGTTCTGTTTCCTGTTCCTTATTAGTGAATTAACAACCCACAGCCAACATGTGGTTCTGTTTCCTGTTCCTTATTAGTGAATTAACAACCCACAGCCAACATGTGGTTCTGTTTCCTGCTCCTTATTAGTGAATTAACAACCCACAGCCAACATGTGGTTCTGTTTCCTGTTCCTTATTAGTGAATTAACAACCCACAGCCAACATGTGGTTCTGTTTCCTGTTCCTTATTAGTGAATTAACAACCCACAGCCAACATGTGGTTCTGTTTCCTGCTCCTTATTAGTGAATTAACAACCCACAGCCAACATGTGGTTCTGTTTCCTGCTCCTTATTAGTGAATTAACAACCCACAGCCAACATGTGGTTCTGTTTCCTGCTCCTTATTAGTGAATTAACAACCCACAGCCAACATGTGGTTCTGTTTCCTGTTCCTTATTAGTGAATTAACAACCCACAGCCAACATGTGGTTCTGTTTCCTGCTCCTTATTAGTGAATTAACAACCCACAGCCAACATGTGGTTCTGTTTCCTGCTCCTTATTAGTGAATTAACAACCCACAGCCAACATGTGTTTCTGTTTCCTGCTCCTTATTAGTGAATTAACAACCCACAGCCAACATGTGTTTCTGTTTCCTGCTCCTTATTAGTGAATTAACAACCCACAGCCAACATGTGGTTCTGTTTCCTGCTCCTTATTAGTGAATTAACAACCCACAGCCAACATGTGGTTCTGTTTCCTGCTCCTTATTAGTGAATTAACAACCCACAGCCAACATATGGTTCTGTTTCCTGCTCCTTATTAGTGAATTAACAACCCACAGCCAACATATGGTTCTGTTTCCTGCTCCTTATTAGTGAATTAACAACCCACAGCCAACATGTGGTTCTGTTTCCTGTTCCTTATTAGTGAATTAACAACCCACAGCCAACATGTGGTTCTGTTTCCTGCTCCTTATTAGTGAATTAACAACCCACAGCCAACATGTGGTTCTGTTTCCTGCTCCTTATTAGTGAATTAACAACCCACAGCCAACATGTGTTTCTGTTTCCTGCTCCTTATTAGTGAATTAACAACCCACAGCCAACATGTGTTTCTGTTTCCTGCTCCTTATTAGTGAATTAACAACCCACAGCCAACATATGGTTCGGTTTCCTGTTCCTTATTAGTGAATTAACAACCCACAGCCAACATGTGGTTCTGTTTCCTGCTCCTTATTAGTGAATTAACAACCCACAGCCAACATATGGTTCTGTTTCCTGCTCCTTATTAGTGAATTAACAACCCACAGCCAACATATGGTTCTGTTTCCTGCTCCTTATTAGTGAATTAACAACCCACAGCCAACATGTGGTTCTGTTTCCTGTTCCTTATTAGTGAATTAACAACCCACAGCCAACATGTGGTTCTGTTTCCTGCTCCTTATTAGTGAATTAACAACCCACAGCCAACATGTGGTTCTGTTTCCTGCTCCTTATTAATGAATTAACAACCCACAGCCAACATGTGGTTCTGTTTCCTGTTCCTTATTAGTGAATTAACAACCCACAGCCAACATGTGGTTCTGTTTCCTGTTCCTTATTAGTGAATTAACAACCCACAGCCAACATGTGTTTCTGTTTCCTGCTCCTTATTAGTGAATTAACAACCCACAGCCAACATGTGTTTCTGTTTCCTGTTCCTTATTAGTGAATTAACAACCCACAGCCAACATGTGTTTCTGTAGTATTAACAGGCCAGTTGTGTTGCCCTGTGTGTCACAACACACTAAAGTCTGGCCTTGTACAGTATACACATGGAACACAACATACACACAGAAAAGCATCCCCAAAAGGATCAGCTATATTGATCAACTGACACAGACATCTATCTAATCTAGAGTATTTGAAATAAGGTACAGTAAGTGTCTGATAAGACAGACTACACCTCTCCCTGTATTTCATGGGTCATTTTGTGGGACTCCCAGTTATTTTCTCAGCAGGGAAATGTTAAACAACCACATACCTCTGGTTATTACCTCTCCTGTGTTTCACCACTTCATGTAATAATTCCCCATTACCTCCTGTCTCTCCTCTACCTGTAATGATTCACCATTACCTCCTGTCTCTCCTCTACCTGTAATGAATCCCCATTACCTCCTGTCTCTCCTCTACCTGTAATGATTCCCCATTACCTCATGTCTCTCCTCTACCTGTAATGATTCCCCATTACCTCCTGTCTCTCCTCTACCTGTAATGATTCCCCATTACCTCCTGTCTCTCCTCTACATGTAATGATTCCCCATTACCTCCTGTCTCTCCTCTACATGTAATGATTCCCCATTACCTCCTGTCTCTCCTCTACATGTAATGATTCCCCATTACATCCTGTCTCTCCTCTACATGTAATGATTCCCCATTACCTCCTGTCTCACCTCTACCTGTAATCAGACAAGTTTCAACTGAGCGTACATCGTTTAACACAGGCTGAATGACATGGTACCTACTCACATGAATTACATTACCCTTCTCTGTCTTGGATACCATGAAGATAGTTAAATAAATAATAAATAAAATACACTCACTGGCCAGTCTATTAGGTATATCCATCTAGTACTGGGTCGGATCCCCTTTTGCCTCCAGAACAGCCTATATTCTTTGGGGAATTCTACAATGTGTCGGAAATGTTCCAAAGGGATGTTGGTCTATGTTGACGCCATGGCATCACGCAGTTGCTGCAGATTGGAAGGCGGTACATTCATGATGTGAACAGCCCGTTCCATCTCATCCAAAGCTGCTCTATAGGGTTGAGGTCTTGGGACTGCACAGGCTGCTCAAGTAAACTGAACTTGCTATCATGTTCCGGGCAATGTTTTTCCACTCCTCAACAGTCCAGTGTTGGTGATCGCGTGCCCACTGGAGCCGCTTCTTCTTGTTTTTAGCTGATAGGAGCGGAACCTGGTGTGGTCGTCTGCTGCAATAGCCCATCCGTGACAAGGATCGACGAGTTGTGCGTTCCGAGATGCCCTTCTGCACACCACTGTTGTACTGCCCTGTTATTTGTCTGTGGCCCGCCTGTTAGCTTGCACAATTCTTGCCATTCTCCTTGGACCTCTCTGATTAACAAGCTGTTTTCCCACACAGGATTGCCATTTGTCGCACCATTTTGTTTGTCGCACCATTATCGGTAAACCCTAGACCAGGGCTCTCCAATCCTGTTCCTGGAGAGCTACTGTCCTGTAGGTTTTCACTCCAACCCTAATCTAGCACACCTGATTCTAATAATTAGCTGTTTGGTAAGCTGAATCAGGTTAGTTACAGCTGGGGTTGGAGTTAAAACCTACAGGATGGTAGCTCTCCAAGAACAGGGTTGGAGAGCCCTGACCTAGACACTGTCGTGCGTGAAAAGCCCAGGCGGGCATCCGTTTCTGAGATAGTGGATCCGACGCGCCTGGCACTAATGATCATACCACGCTCAAAGTCACTTAGGTCACATGTTTCGGCCATTCTAACGTTCAATCAAGCAATACCTGAATGCCTGGACGCCCGTCTGCCTGCTTTATATAGCCAGCCACGGCCGCGTGACTCTCTGTCTAGGAGCTATCCATTTTTTTGTGAGCGGGGTGATGTACCTAATAAACTGGCTGGTGAGTGTACGTTAATAAACAACCACAATTATACATTTGGTTTGCTGATGCAGTTAGGCCTACATAACAGCAACTTTAGAAAAGGATACCCAGGTACAGGTGATATCTTGCACATACTAATTCTACGTAACTTAGGCTACGTGACATTGAGAGTAATGAAGAGTTGGAGAAGGATATGACACATCCCAAATGGCACCCTATTCCCTTTATAGTGCACTACTTTTGACCAGAGCCCTATGGAAAGTTGCCGTCGGAAGTAGGGTTGCTGAGGGTGCTGCACTCCTGTATGAGCGGACATAAATAGTCATCAACAGTGCAGGGAGACCATTTTTTTCAGCACTCCCACCCCTAAACATCTCTTCCTGCAGGGCTCCGGTCAAAAGTAGCACACTGTGTAGGGACCCGTGGAGGTTGCTGAGGGGAGGATGGCTCATAATAATGGCTGGAATGAACCAAATGGAATGGCATCAAACCATGTGTTTGATATATTTGATACCATTCCACTATTACCACGAGCCCATCCTCCCCAATTAAGGTGCCACCAACCTCCTGTGGAAGGGAAGAGGTTGTAGCAGGAAGCGTTTAGTGGTACAGTATGGCAACAACAATCCCCAGTATATTTACTAAGAGTGTTAGAAGTACAGTGTTGTAGATAAAGACATTCTCAGGAGGTGATTAGGGTCTAAACAGCCCATTTCAGTGTAAGGTCTGAACAGATCTTCTAATCAAGGCTGTGGTTTGAGACAGAGACTGGTGGTAGATCATGGCGGCTCTACCTTCCAACCACACAGCCCTAGCCTCAGCATTGGTCTTGTTGTTCACTGTATTGTTGATGTGGCGAGGCCGTTTTCTCTATCACTCTATACTCTATTGAATGTTTACTCTATTGTTATGATTGTTCCTGACCCCACTCCCCCCAGTGCTGTTTATATGGAGAGGCCTCTGGACACAAAGGAGGTTTCTGGGCTCTTAGGCTAGTCCTGAGAATGGAGTGTGTTGTATTAAAAAAACATTAGGCATAGCCTGAGGGCCAGTCTGTTTGTGCTATAATGCCAACTCAATAAGCAATAGAGTTGTCAAAAACACACACAGATCTGGGACCAGGCTAGGAGAGACCCACCCTGTTAGATTGCAGTAGCATGCTAAGCTGAAAGAGCTGGTGAACACTATTCAACCTGATCGACCGCCAAACTCAACTACACTGAACAAAAATATAAACAAAACATGCAAAGCGTTGATCCCATGTTTCATGAGCTGAAATAAAATATCCCAGAGATTTTGTGCACAAATTTGTTTACATCCCTGTTAGTGAGCATTTCTCCTTCGCCAAGATAATCCATCAACCTGACAGGTGTGGCATATCAAGAAGATGATTAAACAGCATGATCATTACACAGGTGCACCTTGTGCTGGGGGAAATAAAAGGCCACTCTAAAATGTGCAGTTTTGTCACACAACACAATGCCACAGTTTTGAGGGAGCGTGCAATTGGAATGCTGACTGCAGGAATGTCCACCAGAGCTGTTGCCAGATAATTTAATGTACATTTCTCTACCATAAGCCACCTCCAACTTTGGTTTAGAGAATTTGGCAGTACGTCCAACCGGCCTCACAACCTCCGACCACGTGTAACCACGCAGCCCAGGACCTCTACATCTGGCTTCTTCATCTGCGGGATCGTCTGGGACCAGCCACCCGGACAGCTGATGAAACTGAGGAGTATTTCTGTCTGTAATAAAGCCATTTTGTGGGGAAAAACTAATTCTGATTGGCTGGGACTGGCTTCCCAGTGGGTGGGCCTGGCTCCCAAGTGGGTGGGTCTATGCCCTCCCAGGCCCACCCATGGCTGAGCCTCTGCCCACTCGTGCCATCCATAGATTATGGCCTAATGAATTTATTTCAATTGACTGATTTCCTTATTATGAGCTGTAAACGCAGTAAAATAGTTGAAATTGTTGCATGTTGCGTATTTTAGTTCAGTTCATATCGATCGTATTGGCTGTGTGTTTGTGTCAGGGTCCCAGTCGCAAAGCCTATGCTTAGTGCTATTACTCACTTGGGTGAGTTGGGGATTGAGGATGGGTGGCATTCATCACATCCTAAAGCCACACAAACACACAGTCTATGTAAGTGAGCCATGATCCCAGCCCTGATTAGCCCCAGTGATGCTTACAGCAGGCCTCCTCTCTGAGTGTCTCTGGTGATTAGCCCCAGTGTTGCTTACAGCAGGCCTCCTCTCTAAGTGTCTTTGGTGATTAGCCCCAGTGATGCTTACAGCAGGCCTCCTTTCTGAGTGTCTCTGGTGATTAGCCCCAGTGTTGCTTACAGCAGGCCTCCTCTCTAAGTGTCTTTGGTGATTAGCCCCAGTGATGCTTACAGCAGGCCTCCTCTCTAAGTGTCTTTGGTGATTAGCCCCAGTGATGCTTACAGCAGGCCTCCTCTCTGAGTGTCTCTGGTGATTAGCCCCAGTGTTGCTTACAGCAGGCCTCCTCTCTAAGTGTCTTTGGTGATTAGCCCCAGTGATGCTTACAGCAGGCCTCCTTTCTGAGTGTCTCTGGTGATTAGCCCCAGTGATGCTTACAGCAGGCCTCCTCTCTAAGTGTCTTTGGTGATTAGCCCCAGTGATGCTTACAGCAGGCCTCCTCTCTGAGTGTCTCTGGTGATTAAAGGTTATGGTCAACAATTAGATTTTATTTCGTCTCTATTTTTCTTTCCAGTCTGACACCAAGACTACGTCTTATTGAGATCATGTTTTGTAGTCAGAACATGCAAGTACCTCCGGTCCAACCCTTCTTCCACTACCTTTCTGCAAAACAGTTTTTATTGAACCTTTATTTAACTAGGCAAGTCAGTTAAGAACAAATTCTTATTTACAATGACGGCCTACCCCGGCCAAACCCTAACCCAGACGACGCTGGGCCAATTGTGTGCCGCCCTATGGGACTCCCAATCACAGCCGGTTGTGATACAGCCTGGAATCAAACCAGGGTCTGTAGTGACGCCTCTAGCACTGAAATGCAGTGCCGTAGACTGCTACCCCACTCGGGAGATTAATATAGAACTTATCTTATGCTAATTTGACCTTATTCATTATGTTTGATAAGGGCCTTATTAAAATGAACTGGTTTGAAAACATGTGCATCCCCAAAGTTGTGTGTTTCCTTTCAAGTCTCCTCAGACACCTTAGAGAGTGAGGGAGGGAGAAAGGTTGCATCCCAAATGGCCTATATTCTCTATAGAGAGGACCCTATGGGCCCTAAGTAGTGGAGAAGACTCGTTACGCCAGGAGCACACTGAGCTGTAATGCTGTATTTAGAGAAACAGGAAAAACACAAACTGTCATTACTTGTGTCCCAACTCAACCCTTTACTCAACCCTGTGTCCCAACTCAATGGTCCCCTATAGGGGGATGCATCCTATCTGTCATTACCTTTGCTGGAGAATACACTGCATAGTGAATAGCATACATTCTCTGCAGATCTTCTCACACATACTGTATACATGTAGGGCACTTCTACCATACTGTATATGCTAATGACATGCTTCAAACTGGTTGATTAAGGAGATGGAGGAGGTATTGAGTTATTTTAGTCTGATGGACAATTAAATCTTGTCATGGTGATATGTCATGAGATGTGTGTGTGTGTGTGTGTGTCTGCGTGCGTGTGTGTGTGTGTGTTTTGGTTTGACTTTGCTAGTCTGACTTTGAAGATAAATTATATTTTGGATGTTACCATAGGCTAATTGACATTTAAACTGCCATAATTTGCAAAAAGATCAGACGCACTCAATATTTTAAAAGCAGAGCTGTTGTCCTTTAAATGTTGTGTATTTAGAATTGGTTAAAATACATTTTTTAAATAACATACCATACAAATCAGCTGTTTTCCTGAAATTGGATCTGTTTTGTTGCTTGGTCAGGTTTTAGTCTGTTTTTGTTGCTTGGTCAGGGTTTAGTCTCTTTTTGTTGCTTGGTCAGGGTTTAGTCTGTTTTTGTTGCTTGGTCAGGTTTGAGTCTGTTTTTGTTGCTTGGTCAGGTTTTAGTCTGTTTTTTTTGCTTGGTCAGGGTTTAGTCTGTTTTTGTTGCTTGGTCAGGTTTTAGTCTGTTTTTGTTGCTTGGTCAGGTTTTAGTCTGTTTTTGTTGCTTGGTCAGGGTTTAGTCTCTTTTTGTTGCTTGGTCAGGGTTTAGTCTGTTTTTGTTGCTTGGTCAGGTTTTAGTCTGTTTTTGTTGCTTGGTCAGGTTTTAGTCTGTTTTTGTTGCTTGGTCAGGTTTTAGTCTGTTTTTGTTGCTTGGTCAGGGTTTAGTCTGTTTTTGTTGCTTGGTCAGGGTTTAGTCTGTTTTTGTTGCTTGGTCAGGTTTTAGTCTGTTTTTGTTGCTTGGTCAGGGTTTAGTCTGTTTTTGTTGCTTGGTCAGGTTTTAGTCTGTTTTTGTTGCTTGGTCAGGTTTTAGTCTGTTTTTGTTGCTTGGTCAGGGTTTAGTCTGTTTTTGTTGCTTGGTCAGGGTTTAGTCTGTTTTTGTTGCTTGGTCAGGGTTTAGTCTGTTTTTGTTGCCTGGTCAGGGTTTAGTCTGTTTTTGTTGCTTGGTCAGGGTTTAGTCTGTTTTTGTTGCTTGGTCAGGGTTTAGTCTGTTTTTGTTGCTTGGTCAGGGTTTAGTCTGTTTTTGTTGCTTGGTCAGGGTTTAGTCTGTTTTTGTTGCTTGGTCAGGTTTTAGTCTGTTTTTGTTGCTTGGTCAGGTTTTAGTCTGTTTTTGTTGCTTGGTCAGGGTTTAGTCTGTTTTTGTTGCTTGGTCAGGGTTTAGTCTGTTTTTGTTGCTTGGTCAGGGTTTAGTCTGTTTTTGTTGCTTGGTCAAGGTTTAGTCTGTTTTTGTTGCTTGGTCAGGTTTTAGTCTGTTTTTGTTGCTTGGTCAGGTTTTAGTCTGTTTTTGTTGCTTGGTCAGGGTTTAGTCTGTTTTTGTTGCTTGGTCAGGGTTTAGTCTGTTTTTGTTGCTTGGTCAGGTTTTAGTCTGTTTTTGTTGCCTGGTCAGGGTTTAGTCTGTTTTTGTTGCTTGGTCAGGGTTTAGTCTGTTTTTGTTGCTTGGTCAGGGTTTAGTCTGTTTTTGTTGCTTGGTCAGGGTTTAGTCTGTTTTGTTGCTTGGTCAGGGTTTAGTCTGTTTTTGTTGCTTGGTCAGGTTTTAGTCTGTTTTTGTTGCTTGGTCAGGGTTTAGTCTGTTTTTGTTGCTTGGTCAGGGTTTAGTCTGTTTTTGTTGCTTGGTCAGGGTTTAGTCTGTTTTTGTTGCTTGGTCAGGGTTTAGTCTGTTTTTGTTGCTTGGTCAAGGTTTAGTCTGTTTTTGTTGCTTGGTCAGGGTTTAGTCTGTTTTGTTGCTTGGTCAGGGTTTAGTCTGTTTTTGTTGCTTGGTCAGGTTTTAGTCTGTTTTTGTTGCTTGGTCAGGTTTTAGTCTGTTTTTGTTGCTTGGTCAGGGTTTAGTCTGTTTTTGTTGCTTGGTCAGGGTTTAGTCTGTTTTTGTTGCTTGGTCAGGGTTTAGGAGTTGAATAAAAAGTTGTTGACTGCCCTGTAAAGCTACAATACAGTAAGCCTGAGGGAGTTAGAAACAAGAAGCCAACACAAGCATGACTTTACACTGGACAACCATAATGTCCTGCATTGTCCAAACACTCTCATTTCTCTGACATGCTTACTAGTAATCCTATTTTTACATCCTTAATGAGAAATGAGGTCTGATTTGTTGACAGTGCTGAGCCAGAGTTGTGGTTCCAGCTGTTTTAGGGCCCCTGGGGTTAAATTGATTAGTTGGAGCAATAAGCAAAACAGTGGGAAAATATACCAGCAAAACTAAACCCACTATAAATTCTTCCCTGGAAAGTGGTTACAATTCAGACATTTATTGTGATTAGGAACCAGTGGTCACTGCGATTTTAGAATTGGGGGACCAAAGGAAAAGTGCCCTAAATTAACCAGAAAGCACTAGCTTTCCCAGTTCATTTCTACTTAAGGAAAGAACTCTTTTCACTGTTGTTTTTATAATTAAATCCTAGATCTAAACTATACTTATAATTAAATCAAAATGTGGGTTAAGTTAACTTGAAGTTTATTTTGACTTTTGTCATCAAACTCTTTTCTGTGGACGCAGTTTGACAGGTACCGAATGAAAAGTTAGGCTTAGATTATATTGTCCATTGAAGTCTGGAAAATATCCGTCCAGACACAGTGAGAGAGACCGTGTGGGTCAGTCTGTTTAGAATAGGTTGTTCAACTCAGTGATTTGCGTGTTTTAACCTGTATCCAGACCTGTTATTACTAAGAGGTCTCTGAAACAGTCAGGACACCATGTACTTTCAGAAGAGGCTCTTCTAACTATTAACCCTCCTTAGGGTTGACAGCTGTAATAAGGGGTTGTCTTGGTGACCAGTCTGTAGAGGAGGACATCAGTCTTCCAGTAGCTTCGGCATGTAGCTACTTTCTGGTTTTCCTCAAGGTTTCTAATCCATCGCTCAGACACACCGGTAGGATTGTCAAATATATGACTGCCGACAGTACTTAGCACCTCTGAACAGAGTGTCGGCAGTCAATCTCGTTTGTGTTCACACAGCAAAGACCTTGAAGTCGTCAGCCTCTCAGCCATGTTAAAAAACTCCAAACCAGAAGGTGGCAGGAGCGTTGCACTAACTCGGCAGCTGTTTCATGGAAACGAATCCATTGTGATTTACGTATAATGTCAATACTAGCTAAGGTGGTTAGCGAGCTTGGAGGAAGCATTTAGTGTTGTGTATTGCATCTGTGCACTTAGCTAGCTACCATCCCATAGCCTACAATGCAAATGTAGTGTAACTGGCTCGTGACATTTAACTGGATTTACAGAGAAAATTGCCTCTTTTTTCCTTTTTGTTGTCACTCCTGTTGGCTCCCCCACGTGGGGGTTTGTGCGCTCTGATTGGCTCAAAGTCAAGTTGTTGGCCACTGACAAGCATTGCGATTCTACAAGTAGAATCACTAGGGCGGCAGGTAGCCTAGTGGTTAGAGCGTTGGGCCAGTAACTGGATCAAATCCCCGAACTGACAAGGTAAAAATCTGTCGTTCTGCCCCTGAACATGGCAGTTAACCTACTGTTTGTTCCCTGGTAAGCTGTTATTGTAAATAAGAATTTGTTCCTAACTGACTTGCCTAGTTAAATATTTTATTTATTTATATAGGTTTGTCGCTACCGGGTTGCCACACAGCAGGTATCGCTTCTGTTCTAGCAGGAGAAGGAACGGCCTCCCACTGTGATAAGTGAGATTCTGGTTTCATGCTTTTTTTTATGTATATAATATTTCTATTCACAATGAATAACAGATCAAATGTAAATATGTAAATTTTTCCGGTGCTTCATGCTTAAGGGACTTTGTCCTAGTGTAACAGTTTAACTTTAGTCCGTCCCCTCACCCCGACCCGGGCGCGAACCAGGGACCCTCTGCACATATCAACAACAGTCACCCACGAAGCAGAGCAAGGGGAACCACTACTTCAAGGTCTCAGAGCAAGTGACGTCACCGATTGAAAGGCTATTAGCGCGCACCACCGCTAACTAGCTAGCCATTTCACATCCGTTACACTCACCCCCCTTTCGACCTCCTCCTTTTCCGCAGCAACCAGTGATCTGGGTCAACAGCATCAATGTAACAGTTTAACTTTACGTCCGTCCCCTCGCCCCGGGCGCGAACCAGGGACCCTCTGCACACATCAACAACATTCACCCACAAAGCATCGTTACCCATCGCTCCACAAAAGCCACGGCCCTTGCAGAGCAAGGGGAACCACTACTTCAAGGTCTCAGAGCAAGTGACGTCACCAATTGAAAGGCTATTAGCGCGCACCACCGCTAACTAGCTAGCCATTTCACATCCGTTACACTAGCTAATAACACCTCAGGCTAGTTTCTGGAGTGGATTAGACCTGGGTTTTTAGTGAAGCAAGTATTGTTGTACAGAAAATAGCATTCAATAAAATGCCAATTTTCTGTACAACAATATAGACCCTTCCCCTGGTTTCTAGAATAAGAGACTGCCTATTGTGACCTCAGGCTAGCTTCTGGGGTAGATTAGACCAGGGTCTATGCTGAAGCAGTTAGGATCAAATATTGTCGAGGAAAAAACACCATTCAAACAGAATTGCATTATTAAAGAGGAGACAGAGTAAAGCTGCTAATCTACGCCCCATAGCCATTCCTTCCCCCTGGTCTCTACGTCTACGCCCCATAGCCATTCCTTCCCCCTGGTCTCTACGTCTACGCCCCATAGCCATTCCTTCCCCCTGGTCTCTACGTCTACGCCCCATAGCCATTCCTTCCCCCTGGTCTCTACGTCTACGCCCCATAGCCATTCCTTCCCCCTGGTCTCTACGTCTAGGAAACCATGTGTTTTAGTTTCCTAATGGCTAAAGATACACCAGCTTAACTCAGAAAGGCGGAACTGACAGTGAGCTCTGTGTGTGTGTGTGTGTGTGTGTGTGTGTGTGTGTGTGTGTGTGTGTGTGTGTGTGTGTGTGTGTGTGTGTGTGTGTGTGTGTGTGTGTGTGTGTGTGTGTGTGTGTGTGTGTGTGTGTGTGTGTGTGTGTGTGTGTGTGTGTGTGTGTGTGTGGCAGTGCTAATTGTATGGTATCTAATCAATGGGACTGAGGGTTGTAGTGGTCTGGAGCTCAAAGCTCACGCTGGACTCCTGGCACGCTGACATTTAGGTGGACAACCAGAGAGACCAGAGAGATGTGAACACATTTCCTTAAGGCTGGCCGTCTGTCTATCTGTAGAGTCAGGGAGGAGGGGACAGTGTCTACCCCCAATCAGACAGACCCCTGCTGGGCTTGGTGTGGCCACTCTGCCCCCTTAACCAGGGATATGAATCAGAGGAGAGGAGAGGAAAGAGGAGAGAAGAAGGGAAGAGAGGAGAGGAGATGACTAATGGGTGGAATCTAAGGATGTCAACATCAGTGAACTTTTCTTGTGCTCTGATATAAACCTCACGCTCTTCTCTCTCCTTCACTGCCTTTCCAGCTAATTGCCTCTTCTCATTAAACTACTATAATTATCCTGGAGGTGTGAATACACTTCCTCTTATTCCTCCTGACCCAGCTAAACTATGACACACACACCTACACAAACACACACGTACACAAACACAGATCACAGTGGGAAACCGTAGGGATGAAAGAGAGACCCTTAATTGATTTGCATGTGTTTCCATGAGGCTGGGGCTGGTGTTGCTGTAAACACACACACACACACACACACACACACACACACACACACACACACACACACACACACACACACACACACACACACACACACACACACACACACACACACACACACACACACACACACACACACAGGCATTATTTAAGTGCCTCCAGTGTGTCTGGGCTGTGCACTGTAAACAGTTGAGGATTAGTGTGGTGGTGTCAGCCCCTCGCCCCCCCTGCGTCACTAGGCCTTTATGAATCTGTGCGTGCGTGCTTGTGTTTGTGTGTGTGAGCGCGGCCATGCATCATTTCTAGATTTTCCGGATAATGCATTTGTTTGAATAGCATCCATGATCTCTACAGAACAGAGATGCTTTGTCTTGGAAGATTATATGTATTATTATTATTACTATTATTATTCTGTACTGGTATATCTACTGTTTCTTCATACGCGCAGCCCTACAGGTACATCTGAGCTTTATACAGTCACACACACACACACACACACACACACACACACACACACACACACACACACACACACACACACACACACACACACACACACACACACACACACACACACACACACACACACACACCCTAACCTGACAGCACTGCTCAGACTGAGTGATGATAGACTGAGGCTAATGTGAGCGGGCGCCACACACCTCAGGAAGGTAGTAATTTACCTTCATTACCCTTAAAAATCCTGCTTAAAGGAGACGGATTCCACACTCCTAATTACAAGGTGTTAATAACAACAATGTAACGACAGTCATTTACTAACCTGCTATCGGGCCCCGATCAAAAGTAATGCACTGCATAGGGAATAGGGTGCCATTTGGGACCCTGGTTGACTGACATAATTCTTATTGATTACCATTGTGATTGACTACCAAAGTGATGTTTAAGGTCTTAGCGAGTTTCAACATTAGAGAGACTTGTCAGGGCTCCATGGAGCCAGAGCTGTGTCCTTTGACTGTGTTGAAGTGGTAACACAACAATTAAGTTGTTTCTCTGATCCGCTTTCATTTTCCTGCCACCGACCGACGCCCAGAGACAAGTTATGATGACACATAGACCTATACACATCAAGCTAATAGCAGAGAGGGAGGTACAGTAGTAGGACAGGGGCTCAACCTCTAATATATCACTACAATCAGCTCCCTATCAGCAGCACTGGACTAGTCTGCAAGTGAGATAGCACAGGGCTGACCCTGGCAAAAACACTTCCATGATTGAAATCGGGGCGTGGTCTGTGGATCTGTCTCCGTCCTTACGTTCGTACATACAAGCTGAAACGAGTCACCTTCGACTCCTCCTTATGGCAGCTTTCTGTCATTGTTTCTGACGGTTCAGAATCATAACAGCACATGCTTTCAGCCCCCCATGGATGCTGTGCATCATTTTCCTGATGTTGTCAGCCAACCTGCTGTCTATTTACTGCACTGAAAGAGTCTTTTTTTTATTTTCACTTCTAAGGCAATGGGCTATTTTTCATCATTGATTCATGTCCTTCATTTGTTGAATGTAGGATATTTTTTATTATATAAATATAAATTATGTCATTTATTCTGGGAAAATGGGGTTAGGCAGGCCTAATCTACATATTTGGAGGAATAGCCTTCATTTAGGGAATGAAGCATGAACTAGTTCCCAGATATTTTCCCTACACATCCTCCTTCTCACGCAGTTAACGGTAAATTAGCCTCGTGTTTACCCGGCCTAGTGTTTACGCGGAGTGGTAATCCCCCAAACTCACAGGCCAATCACAAGTCTCCTTACGCCTCTACAGTTTTTTCTGGGTTTTAATTGGTTGAAAGTCCCAGTACTTTAAACATGCGTTCTCATGAGTTTAGAGACACAGACTTCAGAAGTTGAGAAATTGTTGTTGACTCCGCGGACAACAGTTGAGATGCGCATATTGTTGTTTACTTGAAGCATGGATTCTCCAGTAGATTCGAAAGTTGGATTTTCAACCTATGAGGACACTCCTCCACGGAGGCAGTTTAAGGAGCGCAAAACACCTTCATCACCTTTACCTTTCAGTGTGGAAGCGATCATGTTGGATAGGACTCATAGCGAAGGAGGGAGACGCGAAAGCGGTACGATAGTCTCTCCCCTGGGGAATTACTCTATATCCGTGTCCAGACAGCCTTCTAGTCCAGAATACTTTATTCACAATTTTGACCCGTCTTCTTCGCCAGTTAAATCAGAGACGTCGGGACCAGGGGACTGTGCGTCATGGATGTCACCGCGGTGCAGCTTGACTCCAGCGCTCAGTAAGTGCTCAACCTTATACTGTAGAAGAGTTATCGAATAGCCTACGGCCTGGTGTATTATCGTCCCATGCTGATCTGTTGGGAAATATCCGTTATTTATGTTTTCTAATGTATTTTAAAGTTGTAGCCTATGTTGAAATAAGATAACTTTTAAATAGAATCGGAGAAGTCTTAGTGTGCAGTAGTTTTATACCATTCCATCTACAGATCAATATCATTCAATACACTGCATATCATCAGGGGAGAAGGCTTAATTAATGTATTTGTGTATATACACTAAGTATACCGAACATTAGGAACACATTCCTAATATTGAGTGGCACCCCCTTTTACCATCAGAACAGCCACAATTCGTCAGGCCATGGACTCTACAAGGTGTTGAAAGCGTTCCACAGGGATGCTGGCCAATGTTGACTCCAATGCTTTTGTGTTGGCTGGATGTCATTTGGGTGGTGGACCATTCTTGAGCACAGGAAAATGTTGAGCATGAAAAACCTAGCAGCATTGCAGTTCTTGGCACAAGCCGGTGCACCTGGCACCTACTACCATACCCTGTTTAAAGACACTTAAATCTTTTGTCTTGCCCATTCACCCTCTGAATATCACACATACACAATCCATGTCCCAATTGTCTCCAGGCTTAAAAATCCTTTAAACATGTCTCCTCCCCTTCATCTACACTGATTTGAAGTGGATTTAACAAGTGACATCAATAAGTGATCATAGCTTTCACCTCGTCAGTCTATGTCATGGAAAGAGCAGGTGTTCTTAATGTTTGTACACTCAGTGTATTTTGATTTGTGTTCTCTTTTTGTATATTAATGACATGTTTAGGCTATTGGGTGTTGACAAATACCACAAACACTCATTACGCCTTTACTGAGACATCCCTCTCTCCCTCCCTCTTTCCCTCCCTACTTCCTATTCTCCCTCTTTCTCTCTTTCCTTTCCTCCCTCTTCCTCTCCCTCTTCCTCTCCCTCTTTCTCTCCCTCCTTCCCTCCCTCTTCCCCTCCCCTTTTACCTCCCTCTTTCCCTCCTTCCCCCCCTCATCCCCTCCCATTTTACCTCCCTCTTTCCCTCCTTCCCTCCCTCTTCCCCTCCCATTTTACCTCCCTCTCTCCCTCCTTCCCTCCCTCTTCCCCTCCCCTTTTACCTCCCTCTTTCCCTCTTTCCCTCCTTCCCCCCCTCATCCCCTCCCATTTTACCTCCCTCTTTCCCTCCTTCCCTCCCTCTTCCCCTCCCCTTTTACCTACCTCCCTCCCTCCCTCCCTCTAGACCAGGTCAATCCCTCCTTGAGGAAACACAAGACCAACAGGAAGCCCCGGACCCCCTTCACCACCTCCCAGCTCTTGTCCCTGGAGAGGAAGTTCCATCATAAACAGTACCTGTCCATCGCTGAGCGGGCTGAGTTCTCCTCCTCCCTGTCCCTCTCAGAGACCCAGGTCAAGATCTGGTTCCAGAACCGACGGGCTAAAGCCAAGAGACTACAGGAGGCAGACGTGGAGAAACTCAAGATGGCCGCCGCAGGTGTTGGATCCAAGCCGGGGTTCTATCCCCCGGGGTTCTCCTCGCTGCCGTTCCCCCTCTGTGTCAGTCTGGAGGGTCTGGGTGGGGGGGTCTCAGGGATGTGCGGAGGACAGGGGTACCCCTTCAGACGTACCACTCTGTTAACAACAGTACCACATCTGGGGGTGTACACCTCACCTGTAGGGTACGGACTCTTTCACCTGTCCTGAGACTGATCGGGGGGTGTGTGTGTGTGTGTGTGTGTGTGTGTGTGTGTGTGTGTGTGTGTGTGTGTGTGTGTGTGTGTGTGTGTGTGTGTGTGTGTGTGTGTGTGTGTGTGTGTGTGTGTGTGTGTGTGTGTGTGTGTGTGTGTGTGTGTGTGTGTGTGTGTGTGCGTATGCGATGAACCTTACAACAAGATATTAAATTGTACTCTAACTCTCAGGGGTGCTTTGAATATAGTGTGCTCAACCTACTTTGATATATTCAAGAGATGTGGAAGTGTACATTGTTATACGGTACCTTGTGTTCGCTGGTTTGTTACGGAAGTGACTAGCGCATCAGAACACCCATAGTACAAGCATCATTGCAGGGTAATTGTTCATTTATTCTATACCCCTGACCTCCTGACCTGTGCTGTATTTGCCAAAGCTAGTTGGATCGTTCCCGAAGGATATTGATCTGGTTCTCCCGTTTGTCTGATCACTCCGTAAATGCCAGATTATCTCTATAATAGCATTAGTGATGTCTCTGTTTTTGCCCTTCCTGTCTTTGGGAAAGTTTCTTTTTAGACTTTCATATTTGTGATATACATATAGGACAACATATTTATTGAATAAATGTAATATAATTAAGCAGTAAGAGTCAAGGGGGTGTGGTATATGGCCAATATACCATGACTTAGGGTTATTCTTAGCACGACGCAACGCGGAGTGCCTGGACACAGCCCTTAGCCGTGGTATATTGGCCATATATTACAAACCCCTGAGGTTCCTTATTGCTATTATAAACTGGTTACCAATGTAATTAGAGCAGTAAAAATAAATGTTTTGTCATACCCATGGTATACTGTCTGATATGCCACGGCTGTCAGCCAATCAGCGTTCAGGGCTTGAACCACCCAGTTTATAATATATATTTTATGAAGTGTATCTACAAGTGTAAATAGTTTGTGGTCTGATGTTGAATATAAATGTCGTTATTTGCTGAGTAAAACATCTAGTCTTTTGATTTGGTGTCACCTTCTTCTTATAGTTACAGTATGTATTTTAGTCATGATTATGCTTCTACGTCTGGTAAATACAAAGAACAAATTGCTTAAATTCGACAGAATTTCATATGCAAGTGGATTGTTTAATCATGTGTCGATCTGACTGTTTGATCCGACCTTTAACTTTGTACCTGGAGCTTTAAAACGTGTAGTATAGGCTATTTCACCTTTGATTCTGAGTCCGGACACAGTGGACGGATAAGAAAAACATTTTAATACCATGTGTAGACGCTGTCTGAAAATGTGGGCACAATCAGAATATGGACAAGATCAGAACAAAGGACGCATGTTAGGGCCAGGTATAAATTAGGCTTTAGCGTTAGTGGGGGAGGTAGATTTAACCAGTTAGGTCAACTAATAGCTATATACAGTATATTAAACAAGATAGGTCAACTAATAGCTATATATATTAAACCAGTTAGGTCAACTAATAGCAGATATATTAAACCAGTTAGGTCAACTAATAGCTATATATATTAAACCAGTTAGGTCAACTAATAGCTATATATATTAAACCAGTTAGGTCAACTAATAGCAGATATATTAAACCAGTTAGGTCAACTAATAGCTATATACAGTATATTAAACAAGATAGGTCAACTAATAGCTATATATATTAAACCAGTTAGGTCAACTAATAGCAGATATATTAAACCAGTTAGGTCAACTAATAGCTATATATTAAACCAGCTGGTCAACTAATAGCAGATATATTAAACCAGTTAGGTCAACTAATAGCAGATATATTAAACCAGTTAGGTCAACTAATAGCTATATATATTAAACCAGTTAGGTCAGCTAATAGCAGATATATTAAACCAGTTAGGTCAACTAATAGCAGATATATTAAACCAGTTAGGTCAACTAATAGCTATATATATTAAACCAGTTAGGTCCACTAATAGCAGATATATTAAACCAGTTAGGTCAACTAATAGCAGATATATTAAACCAGTTAGGTCAACTAATAGCAGATATATTAAACCAGTTAGGTCAACTAATAGCTATATATATTAAACCAGTTAGGTCAACTAATAGCAGATATATTAAACCAGTTAGGTCAACTAATAGCTATATATATTAAACCAGTTAGGTCAACTAATAGCAGATATATTAAACCAGTTAGGTCAACTAATAGCTATATATATTAAACCAGTTAGGTCAACTAATAGCAGATATATTAAACCAGTTAGGTCAACTAATAGCAGATATATTAAACCAGTTAGGTCAACTAATAGCTATATATATTAAACCAGTTAGGTCAACTAATAGCAGATATATTAAACCAGTTAGGTCAACTAATAGCTATATATATTAAACCAGTTAGGTCAACTAATAGCTATATATATTAAACCAGTTAGGTCAACTAATAGCAGATATATTAAACCAGTTAGGTCAACTAATAGCTATATATATTAAACCAGTTAGGTCAACTAATAGCTATATATATTAAACCAGTTAGGTCAACTAATAGCTACAGTGGGGAGAACAAGTATTTGATACACTGCCGATTTTGCAGGTTTTCCTACTTACAAAGCATGTAGAGGTCTGTCATTTTTATCATAGGTACACTTCAACTGTGAGAGACGGAATCTAAAACAAAAGTCCAGAAAATCACATTGTATGATTTTTAAGTAATTAATTTGCATTTTATTGCATGACATAAGTATTTGATCACCTACCAACCAGTAAGAATTCCGGCTCTCACAGACCTGTTAGTTTTTCTTTAAGAAGCCCTCCTGTTCTCCACTCATTACCTGTATTAACTGCACCTGTTTGAACTCGTTACCTGTATAAAAGACACCTGTCCACACACTCAATCAAACAGACTCCAACCTCTCCACAATGGCCAAGACCAGAGAGCTGTGTAAGGACATCAGGGATAAATTGTAGACCTGTACAAGGCTGGGATGGGCTACAGGACAATAGGCAAGCAGCTTGATGAGAAGGCAACAACTGTTGGCACAATTATTAGAAAATGGAAGAAGTTCAAGATGACGGTCAATCACCCTCGGTCTGGGGCTCCATGCAAGATCTCACCTCATGGGGCATCAATGATCATGAGGAATGTGAGGGATCAGCCCAGAACTACACGGCAGGACCTGGTCAATGACCTGAAGAGAGCTGGGACCACAGTCTCAAAGAAAACCATTAGTAACACACTACGCCGTCATGGATTAAAATCCTGCAGCGCACGCAAGGTCCCCCTGCTCAAGCCAGCGCATGTCCAGGCCCGTCTGAAGTTTGCCAATGACCATCTGGATGATCCAGAGGAAGAATGGGAGAAGGTCATGTGGTCTGATGAGACAAAAATAGAGCTTTTTGCTCTAAACTCCACTCGCCGTGTTTGGAGGAATAGAAGGATGAGTACAACCCCAAGAACACCATCCCAACCGTGAAGCATGGAGGTGGAAACATCATTCTTTGGGGATGCTTTTCTGCAAAGGGGACAGGACGACTGCACCGTATTGAGGGGAGGATGGATGGGGCCATGTATCGCGAGATCTACACCAACAACCTCCTTCCCTCAGTAAGAGCATTGAAGATGGGTCGTGGCTGGGTCTTCCAGCATGACAACGACCCGAAACACACAGCCAGGGCAACTAAGGAGTGGCTCCGTAAGAAGCATCTCAAGGTCCTGGAGTGGCCTAGCCAGTCTCCAGACCTGAACCCAATAGAAAATCTTTGGAGGGAGCCGAAAGTCCGTATTGCCCAGCGACAGCCCCGAAACCTGAAGGATCTGGAGAAGGTCTGTATGGAGGAGTGGGCCAAAATCCCTGCTGCAGTGTGTGCAAACCTGGTCAAGAACTACAGGAAACGTATGATCTCTGTAATTGCAAACTAAGGTTTCTGTACCAAATATTAAGTTCTGCTTTTCTGATGTATCAAATACTTATGTCATGCAATAAAATGCAAATTAATTACTTAAAAATCATACAATGTGATTTTCTGGATTTTTGTTTTAGATTCCGTCTCTCACAGTTGAAGTGTACCTATGATAAAAATGACAGACCTCTACATGCTTTGTAAGTAGGAAAACCTGCAAAATCGGCGGTGTATCAAATACTTGTTCTCCCCACTGTATATATATTAAACCAGTTAGGTCAACTAATAGCAGATATATTAAACCAGTTAGGTCAACTAATAGCAGATATATTAAACCAATTAGGTCAACTAATAGCTATATATATTAAACCAGTTAGGTCAACTAATAGCTATATATATTAAACCAGTTAGGTCAACTAATAGCTATATATATTAAACCAATTAGGTCAACTAATAGCTATATATATTAAACCAGTTAGGTCAACTAATAGCTATATATGTTAAACCAGTTAGGTCAGCTAATAGCTATATATATTAAACCAGTTAGGTCAACTAATAGCTATATTTATTAAACCAGTTAGGTCAACTAATAGCTATATATATTAAACCAGTTAGGTCAGCTAATAGCAGATATATTAAACCAGTTAGGTCAACTAATAGCTATATATATTAAACCAGTTAGGTCAACTAATAGCTATATATATTAAACCAGTTAGGTCAACTAATAGCTATATATATTAAACCAGTTAGGGTAACTAATAGCTATATATATTAAACCAGTTAGGTCAACTAATAGCAGATATATTAAACCAGTTAGGTCAGCTAATAGCAGATATATTAAACCAGTTAGGTCAACTAATAGCCATATATATTAAACCAGTTAGGTCAACTAATAGCAGATATATTAAACCAGTTAGGTCAGCTAATAGCAGATATATTAAACCAGTTAGGTCAACTAATAGCAGATATATTAAACCAGTTAGGTCAGCTAATAGCAGATATATTAAACCAGTTAGGTCAACTAATAGCAGATATATTAAACCAGTTAGGTCAACTAATAGCTATATATATTAAACCAGTTAGGTCAACTAATAGCTATATATATTAAACCAGTTAGGTCAACTAATAGCCATATATATTAAACCAGTTAGGTCAACTAATAGCAGATATATTAAACCAGTTAGGTCAACTAATAGCTATATATATTAAACCAGTTAGGTCAACTAATAGCTATATATATTAAACCAGTTAGGTCAACTAATAGCAGATATATTAAACCAGTTAGGTCAACTAATAGCAGATATATTAAACCAATTAGGTCAACTAATAGCTATATATATTAAACCAGTTAGGTCAACTAATAGCTATATATATTAAACCAGTTAGGTCAACTAATAGCTATATATATTAAACCAATTAGGTCAACTAATAGCTATATATATTAAACCAGTTAGGTCAACTAATAGCTATATATGTTAAACCAGTTAGGTCAGCTAATAGCTATATATATTAAACCAGTTAGGTCAACTAATAGCTATATTTATTAAACCAGTTAGGTCAACTAATAGCTATATATATTAAACCAGTTAGGTCAGCTAATAGCAGATATATTAAACCAGTTAGGTCAACTAATAGCTATATATATTAAACCAGTTAGGTCAACTAATAGCTATATATATTAAACCAGTTAGGTCAACTAATAGCTATATATATTAAACCAGTTAGGTCAACTAATAGCTATATATATTAAACCAGTTAGGTCAACTAATAGCTATATATATTAAACAAGTTAGGTCAACTAATAGCAGATATATTAAACCAGTTAGGTCAACTAATAGCAGATATATTAAACCAGTTAGGTCAGCTAATAGCAGATATATTAAACCAGTTAGGTCAACTAATAGCCATATACAGTGGGGAGAACAAGTATTTGATACACTGCCGATTTTGCAGGTTTTCCTACTTACAAAGCATGTAGAGGTCTGTAATTTTTATCATAGGTACACTTCAACTGTGAGAGACGGAATTTAAATGGCTATTAGTTGACCCCCACCTGTGGACGTCGGGCCCTCATACCACCCTCATGGAGTCTGTTTCTGACTGTTTGAGCAGACACATGCACATTTGTGGCCTGCTGGAGGTCATTTTGCAGGGCTCTGGCAGTGCTACTCCTTGCACAAAGGCGGAGGTAGCGGTCCTGCTGCTGGGTTGTTGCCCTCCTACGGCCTCCTCCACGTCTCCTGATGTACTGGCCTGTCTCCTGGTAGCGCCTCCATGCTCTGGACACTACGCTGACAGACACAGCAAACCTTCTTGCCACAGCTCGCATTGATGTGCCATCCTGGATGAGCTGCACTACCTGAGCCACTTGTGTGGGTTGTAGACTCCGTCTCATGTTACCACTAGAGTGAGAGCACCGCCAGCATTCAAAAGTGACCAAAACATCAGCCAGGAAGCATAGGAACTGAGAAGTGGTCTGTGGTCACCACCTGCAGAATCACTCCTTTATTGGGGGTGGCTTGCTAATTGCCTATAATTTCCACCTTTTGTCTATTCCATTTGGACAACAGCATGTGAAATTTATTGTCAATCAGTGTTGCTTCCTAAGTGGACAGTTTGATTACACAGAAGTGTGATTGACTTGGAGTTACATTGTGTTGTTTAAGTGTTCCCTTTATTTTTTTGAGCAGTGTATTAAACCAGTTAGGTCAACTAATAGCAGATATATTAAACCAGTTAGGTCAACTAATAGCTATATATATTAAACCAGTTAGGTCAACTAATAGCAGATATATTAAACCAGTTAGGTCAACTAATAGCTATATATATTAAACCAGTTAGGTCAACTAATAGCTATATATATTAAACCAGTTAGGTCAACTAATAGCAGATATATTAAATCAGTTAGGTCAACTAATAGCTATATATATTAAACCAGTTAGGTCAACTAATAGCTATATATATTAAACCAGTTAGGTCAACTAATAGCAGATATATTAAACCACTTAGGTCAACTAATAGCAGATATATTAAACCAGTTAGGTCAACTAATAGCTATATATATTAAACCAGTTAGGTGAACTAATAGCAGATATATTAAACCAGTTAGGTCAACTAATAGCTATATATATTAAACCAGTTAGGTCAACTAATAGCTATATATATTAAACCAATTAGGTCAACTAATAGCTATATATATTAAACCAGTTAGGTCAACTAATAGCTATATATATTAAACCAGCTAGGTCAACTAATAGCTACAGTGGGGAGAACAAGTATTTGATACACTGCCGATTTTGCAGGTTTTCCTACTTACAAAGCATGTAGAGGTCTGTAATTTTTATAATAGGTACACTTCAACTGTGAGAGACGGATTCTAAAACAAAAATCCAGAAAATCACATTGTATGATTTTTAAGTAATTAATTTGCATTTTATTGCATGACATAAGTATTTGATCACCTACCAACCAGTAAGAATTCCGGCTCTCACAGACCTGTTAGTTTTTCTTTAAGAAGCTCTCCTGTTCTCCACTCATTACCTGTATTAACTGCACCTGTTTGAACTCGTTACCTGTATAAAAGACACCTGTCAAAACACATTCAATCAAACAGACTCCAATCTCTCCACAATGGCCAAGACCAGAGAGCTGTGTAAGGACATCAGGGATAAAATTGTAGACCTGCACAAAGCTGGGATGGGCTACAGGACAATAGACAAGCAGCTTGGTGAGAAGGCAACAACTGTTGGCGCAATTATTAGAAAATGGAAGAAGTTCAAGATGACGGTCAATCATCCTCGGTCTGGGGATCCATGCAAGATCTCACCTCATGGGGCATCAATGATCATGAGGAAGGTGAGGTATCAGCCCAGAACTACACGGCAGGACCTGTTCAATGACCTGAAGAGAGCTGAGACCACAGTCTCAAAGAAAACCATTAGAAACACACTACGCCGTCATGGATTAAAATCCTGCAGCGCACGCAAGTTCCTCCTGCTCAAGCCAGCGCATGTCCAGGCCCGTCTGAAGTTTGCCAATGACCATCTGGATGATCCAGAGGAGGAATGGGAGAAGGTCATGTGGTCTGATGAGACAAAAATAGAGCTTTTTGGTCTAAACTCCACTCGCCGTGTTTGGAGGAAGAAGAAGGATGAGTACGACCCCAAGAACACCATCCCAACCGTGAAGCATGGAGGTGGAAACATCATTCTTTGGGGATGCTTTTCTGCAAAGGGGACAGGACGACTGCACCGTATTGAGGGGAGGATGGATGGGGCCATGTATCGCGAGATCTTGGCCAACAACCTCCTTCCCTCAGTAAGAGCATTGAAGATGGGTCGTGGCTGGGTCTTCCAGCATGACAACGACCCGAAACACACAGCCAGGGCAACTAAGGAGTGGCTCCGTAAGAAGCATCTCAAGGTCCTGGAGTGGCCTAGCCAGTCTCCAGACCTGAACCCAATAGAAAATCTTTGGAGGGAGCTGAAAGTCCGTATTGCCCAGCGACAGCCCCGAAACCTGAAGGATCTGGAGAAGGTCTGTATGGAGGAGTGGGCCAAAATCCCTGCTGCAGTGTGTGCAAACCTGGTCAAGAACTACAGGAAACCTATGATCTCTGTAATTGCAAACAAAGGTTTCTGTACCAAATATTAAGTTTTGCTTTTCTGATGTATCAAATACTTATGTCATGCAATAAAATGCAAATTAATTACTTAAAAATCATACAATGTGATTTTCTGGATTTTTGTTTTAGATTCCGTCTCTCACAGTTGAAGTGTACCTATGATAAAAATTACAGACCTCTACATGCTTTGTAAGTAGGAAAACCTGCAAAATCGGCAGTGTATCAAATACTTGTTCTCCCCACTGTATATATATTAAACCAGTTAGGTCAACTAATAGCTATATATATTAAACCAGTTAGGTCAACTAATAGCTATATATATTAAACCAGTTAGGTCAACTAATAGCTATATATATTAAACCAGTTAGGTCAACTAATAGCTATATATATTATACCAGTTAGGTCAACTAATAGCAGATATATTAAACCAATTAGGTCAACTAATAGCTATATATATTAAACCAGTTAGGTCAACTAATAGCTATATATATTAAACCAGTTAGGTCAACTAATAGCTATATATATTAAACCAGCTAGGTCAACTAATAGCTATATATATTAAACCAGTTAGGTCAACTAATAGCTATATATATTAAACCAGTTAGGTCAACTAATAGCTATATATATTAAACCAGTTAGGTCAACTAATAGCTATATATATTAAACCAGTTAGGTCAGCTAATAGCAGATATATTAAACCAGTTAGGTCAACTAATAGCTATATATACACTGCTCAAAAAAATAAAGGGAACACTTAAACAACACAATGTAACTCCAAGTCAATCACACTTCTGTGAAATCAAACTGTCCACTTAGGAAGCAACACTGATTGACAATAATTGCACATGCTGTTGTGCAAATGGAATAGACAAAAGGTGGAAATTATAGGCAATTAGCAAGCCACCCCCAATAAAGGAGTGATTCTGCAGGTGGTGACCACAGACCACTTCTCAGTTCCTATGCTTCCTGGCTGATGTTTTGGTCACTTTTGAATGCTGGCGGTGCTTTGGTCACTTTTGAATGCTGGCGGTGCTCTCACTCTAGTGGTAACATGAGACGGAGTCTACAACCCACACAAGTGGCTCAGGTAGTGCAGCTCATCCAGGATGGCACATCAATGCGAGCTGTGGCAAGAAGGTTTGCTGTGTCTGTCAGCGTAGTGTCCAGAGCATGGAGGCGCTACCAGGAGACAGGCCAGTACATCAGGAGACGTGGAGGAGGCCGTAGGAGGGCAACAACCCAGCAGCAGGACCGCTACCTCCGCCTTTGTGCAAGGAGTAGCACTGCCAGAGCCCTGCAAAATGACCTCCAGCAGGCCACAAATGTGCATGTGTCTGCTCAAACAGTCAGAAACAGACTCCATGAGGGTGGTATGAGGGCCCGACGTCCACAGGTGGGGGTTGTGCTTACAGCCCAACACCGTGCAGGACGTTTGGCATTTGCCAGAGAATACCAATATTGGCAAATTCGCCACGGGCGCCCTGTGCTCTTCACAGATGAAAGCAGGTTCACACTGAGCACATGAGCACATGTGACAGACGTGACAGAGTCTGGAGAGGCCGTGGAGAACGTTCTGCTGCCTGCAACATCCTCCAGCATGACCGGTTTGGCGGTGGGTCAGTCATGGTGTGGGGTGGCATTTCTTTGTGGGGCCGCACAGCCCTCCATGTGCTCGCCAGAGGTAGCCTGACTGCCATTAGGTACCGAGATGAGATCCTCAGAGCCCTTGTGAGACCATATGCTGACACATGCATATTTGTGGCCTGCTGGAGGTCATTTTGCAGGGCTCTGGCAGTGCTACTCCTTGCACAAAGGCGGAGGTAGCGGTCCTGCTGCTGGGTTGTTGCCCTCCTACGGCCTCCTCCACGTCTCCTGATGTACTGGCCTGTCTCCTGGTAGCGCCTCCATGCTCTGGACACTACGCTGACAGACACAGCAAACCTTCTTGCCACAGCTCGCATTGATGTGCCATCCTGGATGAGCTGCACTACCTGAGCCACTTGTGTGGGTTGTAGACTCCGTCTCATGTTACCACTAGAGTGAGAGCACCGCCAGCATTCAAAAGTGACCAAAACATCAGCCAGGAAGCATAGGAACTGAGAAGTGGTCTGTGGTCACCACCTGCAGAATCACTCCTTTATTGGGGGTGGCTTGCTAATTGCCTATAATTTCCACCTTTTGTCTATTCCATTTGGACAACAGCATGTGAAATTTATTGTCAATCAGTGTTGCTTCCTAAGTGGACAGTTTGATTACACAGAAGTGTGATTGACTTGGAGTTACATTGTGTTGTTTAAGTGTTCCCTTTATTTTTTTGAGCAGTGTATTAAACCAGTTAGGTCAACTAATAGCAGATATATTAAACCAGTTAGGTCAACTAATAGCTATATATATTAAACCAGTTAGGTCAACTAATAGCTATATATATTAAACCAGTTAGGTCAACTAATAGCAGATATATTAAATCAGTTAGGTCAACTAATAGCAGATATATTAAACCAGTTAGGTCAACTAATAGCTATATATATTAAACCAGTTAGGTCAACTAATAGCTATATATATTAAACCAGTTAGGTCAACTAATAGCAGATATATTAAACCAGTTAGGTCAACTAATAGCTATATATATTAAACCAGTTAGGTCAACTAATAGCAGATATATTAAACCAGTTAGGTCAACTAATAGCTATATATATTAAACCAGTTAGGTCAACTAATAGCAGATATATTAAACCAGTTAGGTCAACTAATAGCTATATATATTAAACCACTTAGGTCAACTAATAGCAGATATATTAAACCAGTTAGGTCAACTAATAGCAGATATATTAAACCAGTTAGGTCAACTAATAGCTATATATATTAAACCAGTTAGGTCAACTAATAGCTATATATATTAAACCAGTTAGGTCAACTAATAGCTATATATATTAAACCAGTTAGGTCAGCTAATAGCAGATATATTAAACCAGTTAGGTCAACTAATAGCTATATATATTAAACCAGTTAGGTCAACTAATAGCTATATATATTAAACCAGTTAGGTCAGCTAATAGCAGATATATTAAACCAGTTAGGTCAACTAATAGCTATATATATTAAACCAATTAGGTCAACTAATAGCTATATATATTAAACCAGTTAGGTCAACTAATAGCTATATATATTAAACCAGTTAGGTCAACTAATAGCAGATATATTAAACCAGTTAGGTCAACTAATAGCAGATATATTAAACCAGTTAGGTCAACTAATAGCTATATATATTAAACCAGTTAGGTCAACTAATAGCAGATATATTAAACCAGTTAGGTCAACTAATAGCTATATATATTAAACCAGTTAGGTCAACTAATAGCTATATATTAAACCAGTTAGGTCAACTAATAGCTATATATATTAAACCAGTTAGGTCAGCTAATAGCAGATATATTAAACCAGTTAGGTCAACTAATAGCTATATATATTAAACCAATTAGGTCAACTAATAGCAGATATATTAAACCAGTTAGGTCAACTAATAGCTATATATATTAAACCAGTTAGGTCAACTAATAGCTATATATATTAAACCAGTTAGGTCAGCTAATAGCTATATATATTAAACCAGTTAGGTCAACTAATAGCTATATATATTAAACCAATTAGGTCAACTAATAGCAGATATATTAAACCAGTTAGGTCAACTAATAGCTATATATATTAAACCAGTTAGGTCAACTAATAGCTATATATATTAAACCAGTTAGGTCAACTAATAGCAGATATATTAAACCAGTTAGGTCAACTAATAGCTATATATATTAAACCAGTTAGGTCAACTAATAGCAGATATATTAAACCAGTTAGGTCCACTGATAGCAGATATATTAAACCAGTTAGGTCAACTAATAGCTATATATATTAAACCAGTTAGGTCAACTAATAGCTATATATATTAAACCAGTTAGGTCAACTAATAGCAGATATATTAAACCAGTTAGGTCAACTAATAGCAGATATATTAAACCAGTTAGGTCAACTAATAGCATATATATTAAACCAGCTAGGTCAACTAATAGCTATATATATTAAACCAGTTAGGTCAACTAATAGCTATATATATTAAACCAGTTAGGTCAACTAACAGCTATATATATTAAACCAGTTAGGTCAGCTATGGTATTTAACCCCTAATCCCTTTAATGTCTTTAAACTGAAGGATGTGTAGCTAAATGCTTAGGGTCTTACTGAACCGCCCTGGGTTGTATTCGTTAATGCAAACCGTAGAGAAATGCTTTGCAACAGAAAACAAACCTTTCTTATTGGAAAAGTTCAGGTAGTCCCTCCCTGTTTCAGTTTGTTTACTTCCATTTGTTGCCAAGTGAATACGACCCAGGTTGTTGCTGAAGCAGTATGAATGTCTTTGGAAGCCTGTTGCCAGACCTGTATGTACCTTAACTGCAGTCTGACTAGAGGAGTTGGTTAAAGTAAAAACAGATCTGGGGTCAGGTTGTGTGTTTGAGTCTGTGTGTGTGGGGTCAACTGGGTGGCAAGGTAAAGTGGTGCTTTTATCCTGGGACTCATATTTTCATCGCCCAATTGACTCTAAACACATAATTATATTATATACAAGAAAATTGCACATTTTCTGCAAATAACACTTCTCACATTGACTTGATTGTTGGCATGTGTTCCATATCTCCTCGCAGCACAGAGACTCAGCTCTATGCATTGAGTTTGGCTGTATCCATCCACAAACTGTAGACCTTTCATTAACTCTCTCTCTCTCGCTCTTCCTGAACCCTGTAACTGTGCTAAATGCCGAGGTCTATTTCAATCAAGCCTATTTCTAGTTGCGCTTATCCTCTGATTCTGAGTCCAATGCTGTGTGAAATGATGTGTGTGTTTAGTGATAAGGAGTTGAGGGATATTATATGAGTGGGTTGATTCTCATTTCACACACATTCCCACTGTATGGTGCACTGACTAACTGATAGAACTGGAATATATAGTGAAATTATGTTTTGTTTGAAAAGTATTTGCTGTATTCGACACGACGTGAGAACGTACATTTCTGTCTACATTTGGTGTCCTGCAGTATTACCAACATCCACTAGATGTAGAAATTTCCTATTTTTGTAGTTTGTTCAGCACAGTAAGTCCCCAACTAGGCTCTCTCTGTATGTCTTACTGTACAAGCTCATCTCCCTTTGAAATAAAATTTAAGACCACATTTTAGTGTGTGTGTGTGTGTGTGTGTGTGTGTGTGTGTGTGTGTGTGTGTGTGTGTGTGTGTGTGTGTGTGTGTGTGTGTGTGTGTGTGTGTGTGTGTGTGTGTGTGTGTGTGTGTGTGTGTGTGTGTGTGTGTGTGTGTGTGTGTGTGCATGCGTGATCAGAAGGATGCCAGGGGCAATGGACCATGTGATTCAGCTCAGCTAGCACAGTCACAGCTGACTGACACAGTCTGACATGTCACACACACATACACTGTCTCTGTCCTGTGCTACCGCAACCCAGTAGACCATGCCCAGACAGATCCCCTCGATAGATGAGACCAACAGCCTCTGGGTATAAGGGTATGTACATAGGGTATAGGGGTGTATACATTGGGTATAGAAGCATGTACATAGGGTATAGGGGTGTATGCGTAGGGTATAGGGGCATGTATGTAGGGTATAGGGGTGTATACATTGGGTATAGGGGCGTGTAGGTAGGGTATAGGGGCATGTACGTAGGGTATAGGGGTGTATACATTGGGTATAAGGGCGTGTACGTAGGGTACAGGGCCGTGTACGTAGGGTACAGTGGCGTGTACGTAGGGTACAGGGGCGCGTACGTAGGGTATAGGGGCATGTACGTAGGGTACAGAGAAGTGTACGTAGAGTACAGGGGCGTGTACGTAGGGTACAAGGGCATGTACATAGGGTACAGGGGCGTGTACATAGGGTACAGGTGGGTGTACATAGGGTACAGGGGCGTGTACATAGGGTATAGGGGCGTGTACATAAGGTATAGGGGCGTGTACATAGGGTATAGGGGCGTGTACATAGGGTATAGGGGCGTGTATATAGGGTACAGGGGCATGTACATAGGGTACAGGGGCGTGTACATAGGGTATAGGGGCGTGTACATAGGGTATAGGGGCGTGTACATAGGGTACCAGGGCGTGTACATAGGGTATAGGGGCATGTACATAGGGTATAGGGGCGTGTACATAGGGTATATGGGCGTGTACATAGGGTACAGGTGGGTGTACATAGGGTACAGGGGCGTGTACATAGGGTACAGGGGCGTGTACATAGGGTATAGGGGCGTGTACATAGGGTACAGGTGGGTGTACATAGGGTACAGGGGCGTGTACATAGGGTACAGGGGCGTGTACATAGGGTATAGGGGCGTGTACATAGGGTACAGGGGCGTGTACATAGGGTATAGGGGCGTGTACATAGGGTACAGGGGCGTGTACATAGGGTATAGTGGCGTGTACATAGGGTACAGGGGCGTGTACATAGGGTATAGGGGCGTGTACATATGGTATAGGGGGGTGTACATAGGGTACAGGGGCGTGTACATATGGTATAGGGGCGTGTACATATGGTATAGGGGGGTGTACATAGGGTACAGGGGCGTGTACATATGGTATAGGGGGGGTGTACATAGGGTATAGGGGCGTGTACATATGGTATAGGGGCGTGTACATAGGGTATAGGGGGGTGTACATAGGGTACAGGGGCGTGTACATAGGGTATAGGGGGGTGTACATAGGGTACAGGGGCGTGTACATAGGGTATAGGGTGTCATTTGGGACACATTCTCTGCTTTCTAGTCATGCTGGAGAACACAGACTTGGTTTTCTGCTACAAAATCCTCTGACTGACATCAAATCTGTTTCAAAATCCTCAAATGGAGAGTAGGACCAGGGACCTTTTTATAAAGCAGTGCGGAGGATTCACGTCAAAAGGTGGCGAAAGGACGAAACACAGAAGGTGTTTATGTACAAAAATATTCTGATTTATAACACAGTGCGCACGTCCCACGTCGGTTTCTCTTTATAAATCACAATCAACTCAACATTTTCTGCACGTGAGCGAACGTCTTGTCCCACCCTTTTAACGCCCATAAATAGTCAGTGAAACGCCCTCAATTAATATTTATCCATACTGACTGCATATCCCGCCAGAAAGTCTAAAGAAATTTCACCCAGTGTGAAATGGAAGTTGTTGGGGAGGTTGGAGAAAGAAAACATTTATTGTTTGGTGGACACAGTGTGGGCATTACAAATGCCTAAAAGGCGAGTGGCAGCATGTGGCGGACGCTGTGAATGCTGCTGGCTCAGAAGGTCAGACCCTCAGAAATAAGAAAGACCTGGTCCGACATAAGTGCAGGCTAAAAGGCGCATAGCCTTACAAAGACAAAGTGTTTGTGCCACGGGCGGGGAAAAGGGGACACCGTAGCTCAACCCCCTTGATGAGCGACTTGTTATTATAAGGGTTTCCCTCCTGTGTGGAATAGTGACGGGGGACACGGACATGCAATATGCACCGGATAATCCAGGTATGTAGTTAGTGTTCCTTCGTTTGAAAAGAGTAAACCAAATGCATTCAAGTTGTTTAAACATTTACACAAACAATTGACATTTTCTATTGTTTTTAGTCGCTGAGTGTTCCAGCGAGGTTGGTGGTGCTGCAGCTGAGCTGAGTGTTCCAGCAGGGTTGGTGGTGCTGCAGCTGAGCTGAGGGTTCCAGCAGGGTCGGTGGTGCTGCAGCTGAGCAGGAGCTGAGTGTTCCAGCGGGGTTGGTGGTGCTGCAGCTGAGCTGAGTGTTCCAGCGGGGTTGGTGGTGCTGCAGCTAAGCTGAGTGTTCCAGCAGGGTTGGTGGTGCTGCAGCTGAGCTGAGTGTTCCAGCAGGGTTGGTGGTGCTGCAGCTGAGCTGAGTGTTCCAGCAGGGTTGGTGGTGCTGCAGCTGAGCTGAGTGTTCCAGTGGGGTTGGTGGTGCTGCAGCTGAGCAGGCGCTGAGTGCACCCAGCACCGGCGTCTCCACTGCACCTCGTGCATCACAACCCTCCAGTGGCCATGTCCTCACAGATGCAGTCCTGCAAACGCAAAGAGACACCATCGACCCTATTAACGAGGTTGCCAAGGAGTTGAAGTGGGACCGGCACAGCTTGGTTTCTGCGGGTGTTTCTCTGTAATGCTGGGCCGACTACAGCACAGAGATCCAAGAGAACGGCTCTTGGTAATCGGAACCGGCTCATAAGCCACTCATCATCATTGGCCAGTAAATCTAGCTGGTGTCTGAAAATTCTCACTCTCCGAATTATTCCATTCGTCAAATCTTGAAACAGTGCCAAAGCAGCCATTGTGCGTCATTACACATTGTAATTGCATGCCTTTTTATACCTACCCATTTGATTGTTAAAGCTACCCAATTGCGTAACACCTTCAGGTGTGGTAATTACCTTGATTGTAACTGACAATGACAGGGCCATTACCACATTGACAGTTCTGCGCAACAAACATGTGATAACAATATATGAAACTGTGCATACGTATCTGCCCGACTGAGGCATCAAAAACTGCATCAGTTTAACTTCTCTGCGCTACGGATCCCTTTAGCGGGATAATTTTCCTAAACAACCGCTGAATTGCAGGGCGCAAAATATTACTAAAAAGATTTATAATCATGCAATCACAAGTGAAATATACCAAAACACAGCTTAGCTTGTTGTTAATCCACCTATCGTGTCAGAGTTTGAAAATATGCTTTGCAGCGAAAGCAATCCAAGCTTTTGTGAGTGTATCAATCAATGCTAGAACAGCTAGCCCCAAATTAGCATGGTCACGAAAGTCAGAAAAGCAATAGAATTAATCGCTTACCTTTGATAATCTTCGGATGTTTGCACTCACGAGACTCCCAGTTACACAATAAATGTTATTTTTATTTAAAAAACGCCATTTGAGTTGCACGTTATGTTCAGAAAACCAAAGCCTCATTCCGTTAGACGAAAATTCCAAAAAGTATCCGTAATGTTCGTAGAAACATGTCAAATGTTTTTTATAATCAATCCTCAGGTTGTTTTTAACAAACATAATCGATAATATTTCAACCGGACTGTAACCTATTCAATAAAAGAGAGAAAGAAAATGGAGAGCTACCCCTCTCGCGCGCAGGAACTAATCAAAGGACACCTGACTAGTTTTGAAAAATCTCGCTCATTTTTGAAAATAAAAGCCTGAAACTATGTCTAAAGCCTGGTCACAGCCTGAGGAAGCCATTGGAAAAGGAATCTGGTTGATACCCCTTTAAATGGAAGAAAGACGGGCCAGGAAACACAGATTATTCTTTATTATTTTTAAAATCACTTCCGGGTTAGATTTCCTCAGGTTTTCGCCTGCAGAATCAGTTTTGTTATACTCACAGACAATATTTTGACAGTTTTGGAAACTTTGGAGTGTTTTCCATCCTAATCTGTAAATTATATGCATATTCTACGATCTGGACCTGAGAAATAGTCTGTTTACCTTGGGAACGTTATTAAAAAAATATATTTAAAAAATCTGACCCCTAGCGTCAAGAGGTTAAACGTCATTTGTCCTACTGTTCACCTTATTATTTATGAGAATACATTTCATAACATGCAAGTATTGTTTAATAATTACAGATCCAAATAAATATATATAAATATGATTCCAGATTAAACTGTACTACATATTTGAGGGGTTCTTTTGCAAAAACATATCTCCGTTTGTATTTATTAAACTAAAGTAGGTTTTTTTGTGTGTTTTTTTGTGTGCACTCCAGGGAACTCTTCATATATAATACGTGAGAGGTAATATTTTGATTTATTTTACACCATGGTATCAATTTCAAAGCGTTTCTCGAATTTCATCCTTCTGCCATCGGAGTCGCAGTTTCTCATTTCGCCAGGTTATGTGCGTACGTATGTGTCAAAGTGTCCGTGGATGACCGCACATTCTCCCGTCAAGTTAGTTTTTTATAACTCTAAATCCCAAAGTTTGCTTAGAAAGTGGTGTACGCCTTCTTTTGTGCCTATGCAACGTTTATAAATGAGGCCCCAGAACACTTACTTTATGTACTAAAAAGACATACACACATCCAGTTAACGACGGACACACTAAGCAGGCGAAAGAAAGGGCCAAAATCCATTTAAGGAGAGTAGGGCCGGAACACATAGATGCCAAGTATAGAGCGTCACACAAAATCCACGATTGGACAGTATATAGGATATGAAGACATAAACATCCAACATGCTTAACTGTGATGTGGTGAGATAGAACCCAGGAGCAGAGAAGAGAACCAGATTAGGAAATATGTAAATACTAAATAAATAGTATGTGACTTTTTATACCTGTTCACATTTATGATATAATCTGTTAGTCTTCAACTCGTTGTCATGGTTCCCCCTGTCACCAGAGGACAGCAGAGACTGCCCTAGAGGGTATAATGACACAGGTGTTTTCAGTTACTAATCATGATTTCCTTTTTAGAGTGGTGTCTTTTCTGTTATCCTTTGCAGAAGCTTGATTTGTGTGCCGTGTGTGTTGGCGCCTGAGTGAGTTCGAGTCTGAGTGAGTTCGAGTCTGAGTGAGTTCGAGTCTGAGTGAGTTCGAGTCTGAGTGAGTTCGAGTCTGTGTGTTTGTTTTCACAGTTTTACTTAGTACCATTCTGTTGAACATTTTCCAGTAATGGAAACCCACATACTTTATGATAATCCCAGTTTTATTTTATTGCATATCTGAACAATGAACTGCAGTCGATGCCTCTGTTTCTTTCTAGAATGTGCAAGACAGGGTTGTGAAGTTGTCAATCACCAGTCGATTGAGGGAATAGCATGAATGAATGTAATTTACTGTCTTTCTATTTTACAATGCAATATAGAGACTGTGTTGCACATTCACTAGCCTGGTAGAACCTGCCTGATCATTGCATTCACCACAACAAAGCACCTGAACTGGCTCTTCTAGCTGTGAAAATTCCCCAGTCTGAATTAATCCCTACCCTCTCCTAATCTGTGTGATTGATGTGCGGCTCCGTGTGAAATCAGGAGCCAAGCAGAGAGATTCCATTGAATAAAATATGAAATAACACATATTTTAAGATCAATCTACACAAGGGAGCTCAGTATAGTTGCATGATGAAATGGGACATAAAAGGAAATGGATGAGAAGAGGCAGAGGCATAATCCCCATATGGGGCACAGGGGCACGTGCCCCTTCAGATCTGTACTGCTTAAAATATATATATATATTTGTTGTTTCTGTTTAATACTACTAGCCACCTATAGCAATTCTCTAAGGTTGGTTTTAGCTAGCCCAGATAGGTTTCTAATCTCCCAACTTCATAACTAGATACCAAGAAGCCATTTCAGACTATCAATCAAGTTAGTATCTAGCTTGTCTAACTATCTTAGCTGGCATGCCTGTTGGCAAGGTTGATAGACTATACAAAAGCAAGCAATAACTAAATGTGCTGAATAAGACTCACATTCCTTTATTTTTTTTACCCAGACTTTATCAGAGATGCAGAGAAGCATTTTTTATTTCTTTAAAAAAATAACCACCACGAGCAATGGAAAAAAACCAGGAGGATACAAACAGCTCACGAGGTACGCTTAGATATGCAGATTAATATACAGTACCAGTCAAATGTTTGGACAAACCTACTCATTCAAGGGTTTTTCTTTATTTTTACTATTTTCTACATTGTAGAATAATAGTGAAGACATCAAAACTATGAAATAACACATATGGAATCAGCACATAGTAACCAAAAAAGTTGTTAAACAAATCAATGTTATATTTGAGATTCTTCAAAGCCACCCTTTGCCTTGTTGACAGCTTTGCACACTATTAGCATGCTCTCAACCAGCTTCATGAGGTAGTCACCTGGAATGTATTTCAATTAACAGGTGTGTCTTGTTAAAAGTTAATTTGTGGAATTTCTTTCCTTCTTAATGCGTTTGAGCCAATCAGTTTTGTTGTGACAAGGTATGGGTGGTATACAGAAGATAGTTCTATTTGGTATAAGACCAAATCCATATTATGGCAAAACAGCTCAAATAAGTAAAGAGAAATGACAGTCCATCATTACTTTAAGACATGAAGGTCAGTCAATCCGGAACATTTCAAGAACTTTAAAGGTTTCTTCAGTGCAGTCGCAAAAACCAAGAGCTATGATGAAACTGGTTCTTATGAGGACCGCCACAGGAAAGAAAGACCCAGAGTGACCTCTGCTGCAAAGGATGAGTTCATTGCAGTTAACTGCAGCTCAGATTGCAACACAAATAACTACTTCACAGAGTTCAAGTAACAGACACATCTCAACATCAACTGTTCAGAGGAGACTGCGTGAATCAGGCCTTCATGGTCGAATTGCTGCGAAGAAACCACTACTAAAGGACACCAATAAGAAGAAGATACTTGCTTGGGCCAAGAAACACGAGCAATGGACATTAGACCGGTGGAAATCTGTCCTTTGGTTTGATGAGTCCAAATTTGAGATTTTGGGTTCCAACCGCCATGTCTTTGTGAGATGCAGAGTAGGTGAACGGATTATCTCCGCATGTGTGGTTCCCACCGTGAAGCATGGAGGAGGAGGTGTGATTGTGTGGGGGTGCTTTGCTGGTGACACATAGTGATTTATTTAGAATTCAAGGCACACTTAACCAACATGGCTACAACAGCATTCTGCAGCGATATACCATCCCATCTGGTTTGCGCTTAGTGGGACTATCGTTTGTTTTTCAACAGGACCAAAAATATCTCCAGGCTGTGTAGGGGCTATTTGACCAAGAAGGAGGGTGATGTAGTGCTGTATCAGATGACCTGGCCTCCACAATCACCCGACCTCAACCCAATTGAGATGGTTTGGGATGAGTTGGACTGTAAAGTGAAGGAAAAGCAACCAATAAGTGCTCAGCATATGTGGGAACTCCTTCAAGACTGTTAGAAAAGCAATCCTCATGAAGCTGGTTGAGAGAATGCCAAGAGTGTGCAAAGATGTCATTCAGGTGGCTTCTTTGAAGAATCTAAAATCTCAAATATATTTTGATTTGTAAAATTTGGGGGGGTTACTACATGATTCCATATGTGTTATTTAATAGTTTTGATGTCTTCACTATTATTCTACGATGTGGAAAATAGTAAAAAATAAAGAAAAACCCTTGAAGGAGTAGGTGTGTCAACTTTTGACTGGTACTGTACATATTCTTTTATTAGAATTAAGCATAATGATTATGGCTCAAGATTGCATGAAAAAAAACGGTTTCAGGTATTTGAAAAATGACACATTTTTCCAACTTAAGAGTTGAGGAGAGACTGACTGCATCACTTCTTATTTTTTACAAGAAACATAGTCAACATACATACAGCTCTGACAAACACACACTTACCCCACCAGACATGCCACCAGGGGTCTTTTCATAGTCCCCAAATCCAGAACAGATTCAAGAAAGCGTACAGTATTATATAGAGCCATTATTGCATGGAACTCTGTTCCATCTCATATTGCTCAAGTGAACAGCAAACCTGGTTTCAAAAAACAGATAAAGCAACACCTCACGGCACAACGCCTCTCCCCTATTTGACCTAGATCGTTTTTGTGTATGTATTGATATGTAGGCTACATGTGCCTTTTGTAAAAAATAAAATAATTTATGTAGTTCTGTTCTTGAGCTGTTGTCTATTAATGTTCTGTATTATGTCATGTTTCATGTTTTGTGTGGACCCCAGGAAGAGTATCTACTGCTTTTGCAACAGCTAATGGGGATCCTAATAAAATACCAAAAAATCTTGACAATATCACATTTTCTTTTACTTACTGTAAAGGAAAATCATAAGTCATCACAGTAGTACATTCAAGTTTATATCATCATTTTTGTTTCTACTTTACAGACATACATTTTCTTTATGCAGTTCACAAATGTAGTAGACAAACCAGTTTAAATGTCAAATCTATAGGTTAACCAAACATTTACGTGATCATCAATTAATAAGAGCAATTTTTTTTAAATTACAAAGAAGATAATATAAAAAGTAATGTGAGCATTGCATTGTGAAAGGCAATTACTTTATATGAACATGTATTTCAATGTGAAACATATTTCTAGATTAAACACTGATTAGGTTTGGTGAAAAAGTGACTGTATGATTTTGTGTGTTGTTTTTAGCCAATTTGAAAATGTACTTTGCCTTTTTAATGATCTGTTTTAAGTGTTGTAACAAGAGTTGTGAAAATGTACCACATACTTTTCATCAAAGAGCAGTATGTGCCTGTTTTAGCAGCCTGTTCTAGCTGCCTGTTCTAGCTGACAGACAGACACAACTGGGACTATGACAGATATTGTCAAATTATTTTCTTTTTTGAGAAGCAGACAATTTATTAGTTGATGAATCGCAGTAGCAGGGGCTAAAACCGAGGTGCTTTTTGGTTGCACAAGAAAAGCACTTTATTCTGATCAAGAGAAACTGGGCATGTATCCCAAATGGCACCCTATTCCCTACATAGTGCGGGACGTACTCGGGAGCTTGATGTGTAGGCTAATGTGCTGACTAGACATTATTAAATGATCTTTCACAGGTCATCATTCACTAATTATTCTGATTAATTGACTGTAGTCATCTACCCACAGGTCAAATCCTTCACAGATAGATGGATTTATAGACATCGCTTCATCCATCAGTATTCTTCTCTCTCTCCATTAGGTTGCCTCAGTGACCTGCATCTGTCCAAGTGCATCTGGAAATAATCAGAGTTATCTCCCTTAATAACACTGAATACTAATTTTCTAAAAGGTTGAATACATCTTTACTCATCAATGAGGTTTGTAAAATATTCTGGAAGAGTGCCTAATTCACATTTTATATGAGTAAAAACAGGTGAAGATTGAGTAGAGATTACCGGATTTGCTCCCATTTTCCAGACCGGACCGGATTCCAATAACAGAATTAAATGCGCATGCAGGGGGGATTAACCAAACGACAATCGTCTCATGTGGCGTCATCTTGTAATGGTCATTGTGACGTCACAGCACTGGTGAGAAACCTCTTGGTGCCTTTAGTGTTGCGATGACGGGGAGAGAGAATAGACGGGACTCCGTTGAGGGCAGCGCTGCGCAAACTAAGTGATTTTTGGGTGCAACATCACAAATGGGTCACGGAGGTTAGGCCTAATCAACTGTCAAATCAAATGATCATTATGCCCTTTCAACCGTCGTTATTTATCTGATGGTCTGAAGTTAAGACCTAGGTCGGAGTTCTTCTACAATTACCCTTTTTTTGTTTTCTTTTTCCTTCCACATGGATCGCGCTGTAGCATAGGTTATTTCCCACAGCTTTACAGAGAGTGAACATAACTCAATCCTGGACAAACAAGTTCTCATTAAAATTGATTTATTATATATTTTCCCAAAGGAATGTACTTTTGGAGAAGCGATGCTGCTCTTGGAAATCTCGAGGTTTGCTTTGTCCTGAGTAGATTGGTGAGTAACTGCATATTTGGAGCTGGCTGGATGTTAGATAATTGATTCATTTTCACAAAGCATCCTAGGTATGTAAAAACATACACTGGGAAACTAGAATAGAATTGAAACAAATTGAAAATGATTCTATAGACTAGAATACAATAGAATTTAATAGAAGAGAATATGACTTCATTGTCTAGTCAGAGAAATCTGATGCCACAGCACCTGCCTGTACATTCTATGGTGTTAAACCAACAGGGCACCCTGGATATGCATGTGAAACGCCATGAGAAGTAACACAACATAATTGTTATTCAAAATACTGTAACTATTAAACAGAATAACTATTAAAGAGAAATAGACAATCTGGTTCTATTTTGAGAACCACTATGTGTATGCTCACACTGTTCATGATTTGACACTGATGAGGCTACGTTGTCTCCTCTTTTCCTCTCCAGTGCTGATGGTAGGGAGAGTCACCTCGGTCAGCCTGAGATCAGTGCTGATGGTAGGGAGAGTCACCTCGGTCATCCTGAGACAAGTGCTGATGGTAGGGAGAGTCGCCTCGGTCAGCCTGAGACCAGTGCTGATGGTAGGGAGAGTCACCTCGGTCAGCCTGAGATCAGTGCTGATGGTAGGGAGAGTCACCTCGGTCAGCCTGAGACCAGTGCTGATGGTAGGGAGAGTCACCTCGGTCAGCCTGAGACCAGTGCTGATGGTAGGGAGAGTCACCTCGGTCAGCCTGTGACCAGTGCTGATGGTAGGGAGAGTCACCTCGGTCAGCCTGAGATCAGTGCTGATGGTAGGGAGAGTCACCTCGGTCAGCCTGAGACCAGTGCTGATGGTAGGGAGAGTCACCTCGGTCAGCCTGAGACCAGTGCTGATGGTAGGGAGAGGCACCTCGGTCAGCCTGTGACCAGTGCTGATGGTAGGGAGAGTCACCTCGGTCAGCCTGAGACCAGTGCTGATGGTAGGGAGAGTCACCTCGGTCAGCCTGAGACCAGTGCTGATGGTAGGGAGAGTCACCTCGGTCAGCCTGAGACCAGTGCTGATGGTAGGGAGAGTCACCTCGGTCAGCCTGAGACCAGTGCTGATGGTAGGGAGAGTCACCTCGGTCAGCCTGAGACCAGTGCTGATGGTAGGGAGAGTCACCTCGGTCAGCCTGAGACCAGTGCTGATGGTAGGGAGAGTCGCCTCGGTCAGCCTGAGACCAGTGCTGATGGTAGGGAGAGTCACCTCGGTCAGCCTGAGACCAGTGCTGATGGTAGGGAGAGTCACCTCGGTCAGCCTGTGACCCATCTACCTGTCTGTCTGTCCACAGATCACATGGGATACAGAAGACAGAAGGACTCCTCTCAACCTGTACCGAGATCTAAAACCTCTCCTATCCCTGTGGGAATATGTACAACCATCCACCTCTCCAGGATAAAGGATGTCAGAACTGATACAGAGTCTGGAACAATGCCAACCCCAGAGAGAGGCTGCCTGGAATGTCTTTTACCTTGTTGTTTTTTATTATCACGGGACACAAACAAACAAACAAACAAGAATATGTTATCAGAGATGTTTGTTTGGATGAAAGGGAGAAACCCAGAGGGCTTTCCTTCTGACCAGGCTCTTCTCTACACTATGAGCTGATTGACCCCTCTCTGCCCCCCCTCCACCCCCCCACACACACAAATCGTCCCTCCCCTCCACCTCTCCTTCCAACCGACGATGGATCTGATGAATGAAACCACGGTCATCACAGACAGCGACTTATTGGATGACTCCTCAACCCGCGTCCTGACTGGCTGTTTCCTCTCGCTGCTCATCCTCTCCACGTTGCTCGGCAACATCCTTGTGTGTGCCGCCGTCACCAAGTGCCGTCACCTGCGTTCCAAAGTCACCAACTTCTTTGTGATCTCGTTGGCCGTCTCCGACCTCCTGGTCGCTGTACTGGTGATGCCGTGGAAGGCCGTGACGGAGGTCGCAGGGTTCTGGCCGTTTGGCTCGTTCTGCGACACTTGGGTGGCGTTCGACATCATGTGCTCCACGGCATCCATCTTGAACCTGTGTGTGATCAGCGTGGACCGTTACTGGGCAATATCCAGCCCGTTCCGCTATGAGAGGAACATGACTCCTAAAGCTGCGTTTGTGATGATCAGCGTGGCCTGGACGCTCTCCCTCCTCATCTCCTTCATCCCCGTCCAGCTCAACTGGCACAAAGCCCAGACCTTTACCTCTACCTCCATCACTACCTCCACAACCACCCCCTACGGCCTCCAGGCCCCCCCAGACTCCTCTAACCCTGTTGGGGATAACAACACACATCAGGCCCCCCGGGACTGGGACAACTGTCACTTCAGCCTGAACCGGACCTACGCCATCTCTACCTCTCTGATCAGCTTCTATATCCCAGTGATCATCATGGTGGTCACCTACACACAGATCTACCGCATCGCCCACCGTCAGATCAGATGCATCGCCACCCTAGAACGAGCCGCAGAGAGCGCCAAGAACCGACACAACAGCATGGGAGGATCCAGCATCTCCGAATCGGAGAGCTCATTCAAGATGACGTTCAAACGGGAGACAAAGGTCCTGAAGACGCTGACTCTGATCGTGGGCGTGTTCGTGTGCTGCTGGCTGCCATTCTTCATCCTGAACTGCATGGTGCCGTTCTGTGAGCTGTCACCCCCCGGTGGCGCGGCCTCCTTCACCTGTATCAGTCCCACTACGTTTGATGTGTTTGTGTGGTTCGGGTGGGCCAACTCTTCCATCAACCCCATCATATATGCCTTTAACCCAGACTTCCGCAAGGCATTCTCTATCCTCCTGGGCTGCCACAGATTCTGTCCCGGAGATCACGGCATGGGCGCGTTCAGTCTCAATAAGAAGTGAGCTCAGAGCTTCAGAATTCCCAGTGGTAGTAATAAAAAACATACATGGACAACATCTGCTGAGACACTGGTCTCAGAAGAGGACCTACAGTACCAGCTGTCATGAACGTCAGAGAACTATAGCATGCCATCGTCTGGTGCATTGCATTGCCATAAGCAAGCAGAGTAAGCACTACAACCTTGGTGTAAAAGGTTTGTTGTTGTCATTGAGGGTTCCGCCACCTTGTGCAGTGTCACTGGGCATAACATACAGTGCGATCTGAAATGGCACTGCAATAAGAGTCGAGTGACCCTTTGCAGTGTCCCTCACTGCAGTGAATGCAGTACGTTTAGTGACACATTGTCTCTGTGGAGTAGATACTACAGTGAGTCAGGGCCCCAGACTCTGACGCAGTGATCCAGTGACTGCAGCCTATAGTGAGTCAGGGCCCCAGACTCTGACCCAGTGATCCAGTGATCCAGGGACTGCAGACTATAGTGAGTCAGGGCCCCAGACTTTGACCCAGTGATCCAGGGACTGCAGACTATAGTGAGTCAGGACCCCAGATTCTGACCCAGTGATCCAGGGACTGCAGACTATAGTGAGTCAGGACCCCAGATTCTGACCCAGTGATCCAGGGACTGCAGACTATAGTGAGTCAAGACCCCAGACTCTGATCCAGTGACTGCAGCCTATAGTGAGTCAGGACCCCAGACTCTGACCCAGTGATCCAGGGACTGCAGACTATAGTGAGTCAAGACCCCAGACTCTGACCCAGTGATCCAGGGACTGCAGACTATAGTGAGTCAGGACCCCAGACTCTGACCCAGTGATCCAGGGACTGCAGACTATAGTGAGTCAAGACCCCAGACTCTGATCCAGTGACTGCAAACTGTAGTGCCCTTGGCCCCAGTAGAGATTAAAAAGGGTGAAGTATTTGATATTAAGACTGTGTGTGACAGAGTACAGGAAGAGAGAGAGTGGTGCTAACGATACTCTGAGACGGATAATCCACAGACTGGGCAGGCAACACACGCACACACACACACACGAACACGTACGCTCACGCACACACATACACACACGCGCACACACATTGTGACCACTACAGATTTCAAATGTCATAGGGGTTTAAGACTCAAACCAAATAATATTTACGTATGAACATAAACATGTGAATCAATCCAGAAGTGACTTAGAAACTGCTCTACTGAAGCAGCTAGAACGATTTCAGACTGTCCAATAGAGATTGATATTGTGTGCTTTACTGTGAATTTAACAGAATGTTAGAAAGAGGTCACTTTATTACAAAAGTTAAGAGCTGTAATACAGTACTTCAAGAAAATATATTATTCTTTACAAACAGTAACTTTGTGTCTTTGTTAAAGTCCATACCAATACTGCCATTGTTTTAACTGATGGGGAACACCAAATGACGGTCAACTGAATAATCTTTCTAATGATGGTAATGAAATTCAGAAAGCTTAAGGCTATTTCATAACAAACATCAATTTAATTTGGACCGCCATTTTAAATCCCTCTCCAAAGTGTTTTACCTTATTAATGAGCTACTCATCTTGCATTGTGTCTGTGGCTTTTCCAAAGCAATGCCAGGTGTCCCAACAAGCTCTCATAGTCTCACTGCAGAATGAGACGTTCAGCCACGTTCTCCAAACGTCAAATTTCGAAGTGTTTTTCCTGCTCCTGCTGCTCTGTATCATTCCATTTCTCCAAACGTCAACTTTCGAAGTTAAGGGTTAAGTTTAAGCACTCATTCGGAATGGTTAAGGATTAAGGTTTTGGATAGGGTTCAAACATTAAGTTTAGACACTAACATGCTGACCAGACCAAAACTAACTCTGAATCAAATATATTAATTTGGGGACAGGTCGAAAAGCATTAAACATTTATGGCAATTTAGCTAGCTAGCTTGCTGTTGCTAGTGAATTTGTCCTGGTATATAATCATTAGGGATGGGTATCGTTAAGATTTTAACGGTATTACTACTCTTACCGATACTGCTTATCGATCTGGTACTTTAACGGTATTCTTATCGGTTATTTTTGTTATTTTTTATGAAGAAAAAAAACGAAACAAATTAAGAACAGAATTGACATTGCTTTATTTTCTGAAATGTAAAATAAATACACTGCTCAAAAAAATAAAGGGAACACTTAAACAACACAATGTAACTCCAAGTCAATCACACTTTTGTGAAATCAAACTGTCCACTTAGGAAGCAACACTGATTGACAATAAATTTCACATGCTGTTGTGCAAATGGAATAGACAAAAGGTGGAAATTATAGGCAATTAGCAAGACACCCCCAATAAAGGAGTGGTTCTGCAGGTGTTGACCACAGACCACTTCTCAGTTCCTATGCTTCCTGGCTGATGTTTTGGTCACTTTTGAATGCTGGCGGTGCTTTCACTCTAGTGGTAGCATGAGACGGAGTCTACAACCCACACAAGTGGCAAGAAGGTTTGCTGTGTTTGTCAGCGTAGTGTCCAGAGCATGGAGGCGCTACCAGGAGACAGGCCAGTACATCAGGAGACGTGGAGGAGGCTGTAGGAGGGCAACAACCCAGCAGCAGGACCGCTACCTCCGCCTTTGTGCAAGGAGGAGCATTGCCAGAGCCCTGCAAAATTACCTCCAGCAGGCCACAAATGTGCAAACGACACCAGTTTGTGATTTGTACACTGCCCTGGTGTGGAGGACCTTCTGTTTTACACTGCCCTGGTGTGGAGGACCTTCTGTTTTACACTGCCCTGGTGTGGAGGACCTTCTGTTTTACACTGCCCTGGTGTGGAGGACCTTCTGTTTTACACTGCCCTGGTGTGGAGGACCTTCTGTTTTACACTGCCCTGGTGTGGAGGACCTTCTGTTTTACACTTCCCTGGCTTGTGTAGTGTACTGTAACAGTGAGATAGTGGTCCTGACAGAGGCTGGTCCACCTGTCTGATGTGATGGGCAGCTTTGGCACGTCCTTCAGCTCAGTGATCACAGCTCAGTGATCACTATTTGGGGTTGAGTGCCTTGCTCATCTCCCTACATTAAAAAAGAGTTTGTGTTGAATTATCATTATTGAATTATTGTGTTGTGTATTGTGGAGTGATGGGACTAACATACAACTCTTTTATACTACTATATCCTAAACATGAATACAACTCAATATATACTGACAGACTGTTACCTAAAGCCCTGATGGTGACCTAACATAATCGTTTGTAGTGCTTTCGCTGAAAAGCATATTTGAAATCGGACACTTTGGTGGGATTAACAACAAGAATACCTTTAAAATGATATAAGACACATGTATGTTTGAGGAATTTTAATTATGAGATTTCTTCTGTTTGAATTTGGCGCCATGCACTTTATCTGGCTGCTGTTATATCGATCCCGGTAGCGGGATGCAGCCATAAGAATTAACAAAAAAGTTGCAAGAGCTTTAAATGAGTGATTGAATTTCTGAACCCACCCAAAGCTAAACAACCAGCTGGCTAATGGTTCCTTTTGATCATGAACCCATGTTCTCATAATCTAGTTAACTCAGTGTGTGAGATCTAGGCTGCTAGCATACATACCTAACGTAGATCGGACAACGAGAGATGCTCTACGAGCTAGGCAGTCAAACTGTGCATTTCTCTGCCTGTACATGATGCACTTTCCATAGATGTTTGGACAGATTGCTCGTGTTTCCGCCCTTACAAGAAAAAGTCTTGTTGCACTTGTGGCAACGAGCATTGTCAGCATCGACTCTGGTGAAGTGTAACAAATACTTTTAAACATTTTGTTCTCTCCGCCATCGTCACTAATTGAGAGCAGGGTCTTTCTTGTGTGTGTGTGTGTGTGTGTGTGCGCTGTAGCATGAGAGATCTCACTTCTGGATTGGGAATAGAAAAAATGCATCATAGATGAATGTCTTCATTTTATTGCAAATTAGAAACGGTTGGTGAGAAAATGTACAAGATAACGTATATGTAGCAATAATAAATAGGAAATGTATTTTCTCAATTTCTCCAGTACCGAAAGCAGAACCGATAACGTTGGAGCTTATCGATACTACGTTCTTTCATAATTTAGCCCCAGGGCCCGTTTAATGCCGGGTTTTGGTACCCATCCCTAATAATCATTGGGTTGTTAATTGATCTAAAATGCAGAAGGTCCTCTACTCCGACAATTAATCCAACGATAAAAGGGTAAACCGAGAGTTTCTAGTAATCTCTCCTACTTCAGGCTTCTTCTTCTTTGGACTTTATATGGAGGTTGGCAACCAACTTTAAGGTGCGTTACCACCACCAACTGGACGGGAGTGTGGACCTCAGTTCATCTTTCAATCTCCAACGTAGGTATACGCTCCTAAAAACCAATGAGGGGATGGCACATGGGTATATGCTCCTAAAAACCAATGAGGAGATGGGAGAGGCGGGATTTGCAGTGCATCAAGCGTCACAAATAGAATCAAGCTCTATTTTAGCGCCTGGCTACGGAGACGCTCATTGACGCGCACAAGCAGTGTGGGTGCAATGATTGAATAACGTGTGTGTGTAAATATATTCTGCAACGCTCACGCAGCATGTCATTCTGAATGGTTAAGGGTTCAATTTTGGGATAGGGTTCAAACATTAAGTTTAGGCACTCATTCTGAATGGTTAAGGGTTAAGGTTTGGAATATGGTAATTGTATTTTAAAGTCTTCACAACTGGGATAAACAAGCAACCTTCTCATCCAGAGTCATGAGTCATGGGATTACGGCCATCTGCCACCCCAGTCCACAACACCCTAGAAAAACCCAAGCCCACTTGATTGTAATAGCCACCCCAGTCCACAACACCCTAGAAAAACCCAAGCCTACTTGATGGTAATAGTGCTCACTGTTGCCCCTAGTGGCCGGTTTTGAAGGCATTTCTCGACGTCCTCAGGACATGGATAGACGTCCAGTTTCTACGTCAATCTTGAACAACCTCCCTGGGTGGCCAGCTATTACATAGTCATTTTAGGAATTTTTGAAAAACTTTTGTGTCATGTCTGAATTTTTTATAACAAGTTTCCTTTCATTAACTAGAAGTGAAACGAATTCAAACTAACTAACGTAAATGCACCCCATTCCGTACAAATGTGCGCAACCGCGACATTCAAACGAGGCTGCAAAGAAAACGAATGGGACTGTAGCGACTGTGTTGACTTAAAAATCTGGGGTGTGAACTACGTTTCTATTCAAGTGTTGATCGACATGGTAATGGCTCTATAGTATTAGAGAAAAGTTTTAAAAAACGGACCCTCCGTTACATCGTGACGTGTCATGCCGTAACGTACAGCACGCATAAAGCAACTATTTCTGTCTTACAATCTCTTTCCACCAGGTGTAGCACTACTCTCATCGTTTAAAAACAAGAAATGGACAGTGACGGGGGTAAGGGGGGGATACCTAGTCATTTTTTGCGTCATCACTGCAAGCGATCACGACTCTCAAAAAAACTGTTTACTTCTGAAGATCACTTTAGCACCGTCCTAAAAACCTGATTCAAATTCGACACAAACCTTCAAATAGGTATGTAATGACACATTATATAAACTCTTTATAGTGTTTTATTTACATTTTAGAGGCGATAAGGTGATAAGTTGGACAGATCGAGTGAAAAAAAGCCATTTTCCCAAACAACATCTCTCCTTCTCACTATCACACATTAGTTTCGCTTCCCCACCCGCCATTTTTAAAAAGACCCGATGGGGCTCATTGCCGTCTTGAATCATGCAGAAACGAGCAGCATTTAGGTCATGTCATTTATTTTGTTGGCAAGGGGAGAAAGTGTGCTTTACAATGGTATTGACATTACAGTTGATCTGGAAGTATTACGTTTTTGGGGCGCTAAAATACGGTCAATTGTACGGACCAAGGCGATGTACAAAAGTGAGTGAGTTTACGTTACCGTGTGATTGTCATGAAACCGACATGGAGCCGAGAGTTGGAGTCTGCGTCCCAAATGACACCCTATTCCCTATACTGTATAGTGCATTACTTTTGACCACGGCCCATGGGGCTCTTGTCAAAAGTAGGTCACTATAATAGGGAATCGGATGCCATTTGTTTATTGCCTCACTAAAACCAATAGTTGTTATCTGGACTGGAAGCATCTCATTGTAGATCCTATAACAGCTATGTGTCTGTGTACCAGTAGACAACTATTCTTTCTGAATAAATATTATAGATGGGTTTTCATTTTCATCATATGGCCTCTATCTGTGGTATATGCATTATTGCTAAGGCCTATCCCTGATCCACACTGAATAGAAGTTCAGTGAAGTAGCTTTGTCCATAAGGCAGAAGCCTATCTCCTGTTTCTGTAGCGTGAGGCAGCTTGATGTACCACCCCCTGGACTGGGCCGCTAGCCTATCTCCTGTTTCTGTAGCGTGAGGCAACTTGATGTACCACCCCCTGGACAGGGCGCCAGTCTTTTGCAGGGCTTTACCCCCAATCCGTCATCTCCAGCAACAGTGAATAGTGTGGATCACTGAATTAGAGTTCCAAGCAATAGTCACCGGAACGACATTCACTCTGGATTACAGGTTAGTCACTCTGAAGTTAATGTCATACCTCCAATGTTATTTAATCTGACGAGAGGAGCTCTCTGTTTCACGGCCAAAGCTTCCCTCATACTGTACTGTAGACCGTACACACACATACACACACACAGCCACACACACAACACACATGCACACACACACAGCGGAGCACAGTTCAGCAGTGGGATGACAGAGCTGTCCAGTGTTCTGATGTAGGCTCAGTGCTGCCCTTGCCTCAGTGTCAGCAGAATGTCCTGAAGCGTGCTGGGGGCAGTATTAGAGGGACACAGCAAGGGGACAGCAATTAATGTGATTGACATCATTCAGAGTGATGGCTGGTGCCCTGAACTAGTGAGGGAGGAAGGGAGGGAGGGAGGAAGGAAGGAGGGGGGAGGAAGGCAGGCAGGGTGGGAGAGATACATTGATGATCTGTTTCTGTCTGTTTCTCTGGGTCCATCTCAAGTAGAACCCTGTTCCCTATAAAGTCTGTCTTGTCTCTCTGTGTGCATTCCAAGTTGCACCATGTTCCCCATAAAGTGCACTACCTTTGACCAGGAGGTGCAATTTGGGATGTAGACTCTGTCTCTGTCACAGCCTCTCGCTCTCTCGCTCTCTCTCGCTCTCTGGCAAAGTCAGTCCTTTCAATATCCTGACCCAGAACCCTATAACACTTTTGTTGAGTGAGTCTTTAGCCCCGTTAATACCTTTGTTCTTTGGCACAATCAGAATGTGGACAAGATCAGGGCGCATGTTCGAAGCAGGAATAAACAAGGATGACAGGTGAACCTGAGTTCATGAGGCATCTATAAGTTATATTCTTTAAGAATCAATGGTTATATATAATTAATTTAAACGTTTAAAAAAAATGGATTTAGTAACTGCAGATTGTCCCTTTTAAAGGAAGTGGATTTCTATTACAATCATTCACCCCAGTAACTCACACCTCTCCACTTCCTCCCTCTTATGTCAAAGCTCTACGGTGTGATCCCAAGAGGTGAGTCCCAATTCGCACCCTATTCCCTGTATAGTGCCGTGCTTTTGACCTATGGGTATACCATTTACAGTGCCTCCTCATCAATCTACGCACAATACCCCATAATTAAAAATCGAAAAACAGGTTTATAGAAATCTTTGCAAATTTATTTAAAAAAATCAAAAACTGAAATACCTTATAAGCATTCAGACCCTTTGCTATGAGACTCAAAATTGAGATCAAGTGTTTCCATTGATTATCCTTGAGATGTTCCTAGAACTTGATTGGACTCTACCTGTGGTCAATTCAATTGATTGGACATGATTTGGAAAGTCACGTACCTGTCTATATAAGGTCCCACAGTTGACAGTGCACGTCAGAGCAAAGACCAAGCCATGAGGTTGAAGGAATTGTCCGGAGAGCTCCGAGACAGGATTGTGTCAAGGCACAGATCTGGGGAAGGGTACCAAACCATTTCTGCAGCATTGAAGGTCCCCAAGAACACAGTGGCCTTCATCATTCTGTCATACCTTGTCTAGTTAAATAAAGGTTAAATAAAAAATATATAAAATAATGACTGCCCTGGTGTGATCCAAATGGGCAGATCAGGTTTGCAATGAATAAACTTCTACCAGACCCCTCTCACCCGCAGAGGAGAGGGGTCTGGCACCTCACGCCCTGTCGTAAATTTAAGTAGAAGAGTATTCTCTTTTCCCCTCCAGTATTGGCGAAAGGAATGTACTTTGTTAACAGACTGTTTCCTGTCAGAAAACTAATGTCATATTGGTTTTTATTTTGTGATGTCATTAAAAATGGTATAAAGCAAATACTGTAACTTGGAAAGTATATCCCTTTTATCTATCATGTTTCCATCCAATACATTGTGCATATAATATAAAACATGTAGAAGTATTTTTGTTACAATAGGAATGTGATTTTAGGAGGTATAAGAGAATATATCCCTATAAACTGTTCGTAGTAAGTAGCCACGCCCCGAGTGAGGTGTGTCAGACTGACGGAACCATCCCCTTCGGACAGAGTGCTTAAAAGGCTTGGTAACGAAATTAACATTAGACCAGGAAACGTGAGGCGGGAGCTACACGTTTGAAATGGTTGGAACTTTGAACCTCAACACGAGGTGAAGAAATAAACTCACCTTCCTTCAGACCAGAAAGGCGGCGAGCTGCAGCTCATGTCCAAAGTGATGCGAATCCTGAATACCGACACGAGGGGGTTTAACAAACTCCCCTCTAAGACAATCACTGGTACAGCTGATTAGCTGTCTTGAGTCAAATATCTAGAAAAGCGATCTAAGTGAGACTATCCTACTACGCTCATCACCAATGGGAACCGTCGACATGGCTGGCTAGAGTGAACAACAGTAGAAAACGGGAAAGGGGAGACCCCTTTCGGACAATCAGAGCCATACAAGCTTGCCGCTGAAAGGCCAATAACCTTCCTAAGGAGGGCTGGTTTCGACAGAGATAAACACGGTGAACAAAGGCATTCACACGTGTATACATTCATGGTTTCTTATTCCAATCGGGCAGTGGTTTGTGTGCAAAGTATATGATTACCGTGAGAATAGCTGTAAAATGTATCCACGATAAGTGTCCCTTTCTCTCCTTCCCCCCCTCTTCAGGTTCTGTGTATCAAGCTTCCATATGAAACCGATGGTCACTCTGATAGAGCTCCAGAGTTCCTCTGTGGGGATGGGATAACCTTCCAGAAGGACAACCATCTCTGCAGCACTCCACCAATTAAGCCTTTATGGTAGAGTGGCCAGACAGAAGCCATTCCTCAGTAAAAGGCACATGACAGCTCGCTTGGAGTTTGCCAAAATGCATCTTAAGACTCTCAGACAATGAGAAACAAGTTTCTCTGGTCAGATGAAACCAAGATTGAACTATTTGGCCTGAATGCCAAGTGTCACGTCTGGAGGAAACATGGCACCATCCCTACGGTGAAGCATGGTGGTGGCAGCATCCCTATGATGAAGCATGGTGGTGGCAGCATCATGGTGGTGGCAGCATCCCTACGATGAAGCATGGTGGTGGCAGCATCCTGGTGGTGGCAGCATCCCTACGATGAAGCATGGTGGTGGCAGCATCATGGTGGTGGCACCATCCCTACGGTGAAGCATGGTGGTGGCAGCATCATGCTGTGGGGAAGTTTTTCAGCAGCAGGGACTGGGAGACTAGTCAGGTGGAGGGAAAGATGAATGGAGAAAAGTACAGAGAGGTGAAAACCTGCTCCAAAGCGCTCTGGACCTCAGACTGGGGTGACGGTTCACCTTCCAACAGTACAACGACCCTAAGCACACAGCCAAGACAACGCAAGAATGGCTTCGGGACAAGTCTCTGAATGTCCTTGAGTGGCCCAGCCAGAGCCCGGACTTGAACCCAATCAAACATCTCTGGAGAGACCTGCAAATAGCTGCGCAGCAACGCTCCCCATCCAACCTGACAGAGCTTGAAAGAATCTGCAGAGGAGAATGGGAGAAACTCCCGAAATACAGGTTTGCCAATATTATAGCGTCATACCCAAGAAGACTTGAAGCTGTAACTACTGCCAAAGGTGCTGCAACAAAGTACTGAGTAAAGGGTCATGAATACTTATGGAAAGTTTTTTATAAATTAGCAATGTCTAAAAACCTGTTTTGCTTTGTCATTATGGGTATTGTGTGTAAATTGATGAGGGGAAAAAAATATTTAATCAATTTTGTAATGTAAGAAAATGTGGAAAAAGTCAAGGTGTCACGAAACCCGCTTCCTGAGTCTGTTTTTGCCTGTGTTCTGTCCTGGAGTGTTTTTTCCGGTGTCCTGGAACGCACCCTGTCTGGTTGCCGGACGACGTAGCTAGTTGGAGGATCTCTGAGTACCCGCACCTGTATCCCATCAGCTATCTGCACACCTGGTCCTGATCATCACCCCTCCACTTCATAAGCGCTGACCTGAGATCCATTCCCTGCCGGATCGTTAGCCATGAACAGTATGTTGTGCCAGCGTATCAGCCTCCAGTTTGATAGAGTTTGTTTTGTTGTTTTGTACGTCTTGCTTGCCTTGAACTTACCTCCGTTTTTTCTGTCTACAGTCATTCACTCGGAACACTCATCCCATCCCTACCTGGTCGTCGGTGACTTCAGTTACTTCCTTGGATCTGCTTACTCAATTCCATCAACTCACCTCCGCTGCCCGCTCCGCTACTTGGATTTTTCTATCACTACATTTAAACTTGTAAATAAATACTCACCTTCGTCTTACTCTCCTTGTCCTGGTCTGCTTCTGGGTTCTACTTTAGAGAACCGTGACACAAGGTCTCTGAATATGCAGCAATTGTAACGATTTCACTGAGTTAGAGTACATATGAGGAAATCAGTCACTTGAAATAAATGTATTCGGCCCTAATAATGGATTTCACATGAATGAGCAAGGGCGCAGTCATGGGTGGGATGTGGGCCCACCCACTGGGGAGCCAGGCCCAGCCAATCAGAATTATTTTTTTCCCACAAAAGGGCTTTTTTTACAGACAGAAATAGTCCTCAGTTTCATCAGTTGTCCAGGTGGCTGGTGTTGGGGATGAATCGATAAATAAGATGTTTTATTTATCTTCATAATATGCTTATGTGAGATACTTGTCATTAGAATGTCTCCTTTTGGACTATACTGTTGGCAGTTGCATTTTCCTTTCTCTCTAGGGAAAAGTCACTTGGGGCCTAGAGAGGGGAGAGGTCAGGCTTGTCTTTTACATGTCTGGTAATATGCAGAATATCAGAAGGGGAAGAGGACAGAATGGAACATTGTCTTCTTATGGGAATGTGTCTGTAACTATTCGTAAACCATGTGAAGGGATGGCGTGATTAATGTGGAACCAGTTAGTTGTTTCCACAATGTCTGTACGCCAGTCACTCCCTCCTTTTCCCATTGGGGGGAGGAGTATGGCAGTGTCTGGAACCATTGTATGTCCCCTCTGATGTTGCCCTGAGATCTGTGGTTCGTCAAGTGAGTTGAGAGGGGTGTATCTTGGCTATAGAAGATACTAGAATTCTTTTGTAAGCACTCTCAGAATTCATTTATAGACACTGAATTGATCTGAGAGTCAAAGGGCTATGGTGAAGCTCATATAATTAAAGATGAAGTTTAAGTATAACTCTGACTTGTGTGTGGTTTATAACTCTCATCATTTAGTAATACAGGAAATTACCACGACACTGGTGTCAGACGATCCCGCAGATGAAGAAGACGGATGTTGAGGGCCTGGGCTGGCGTGGTTACACATGGTCCGCGGGTGTGAGGCTGGTTGGACGTACTGCCAAATGCTGTAAAATGACGTTGGAGGCAGCTTATATTCTCCTACATTATTTGAACATTTCTACAAACATCAAAGTGTTTTCTTTCCAATGTTACCAATTATATGCATCAGGCTTCAGGGCCTTCAATGTATTTTGGGCACGTCATTCAGACAGGAAGCGGAGAAAAAAGGGGCCTAGCCCTAAGAAGTTTCAAAGAAGGATTTTTTAAGCCTTGAGAAATTGAGACATGGATTGTGTATGTGTGCCATTCAGAGGGTGAATGGGCAAGACACAGGATGTATGCCTTTGAACGGGGTTTGGTAGTAGTTACCAGGTGCACCGGTTTGTGTCAAGAACTGCAAACTTGCTGGGTTTTTCATGCACAACAGTTTCCCGTGTGTATCAAGAATGGTCCACCACCCAAAGGACACAACTTGACACATCTGTGAGAAGCATTGGATTCAACATGTGCCAGCATCCCTGTTGATGGAGGAGGAGTCAAAATGCAATTAAAGAGTTATCATTAATCAGTGTTCCTCTCGATTAAATATGTATTATTCGCAATGGAGCCAAAACCATTAGAACTGCCTAGGAACTAATGCATTTTTAATGGCTACCAGGACAATAAGATAGCGGTAATGGAGAGGCAGAGATGAAGTGGAGTGGAATGTTCACAAACACACACACACACACACTGAAATCTGAAATGTGCACACACACACACACACACACACACACACACACACACACACACACACACACACACACACACACACACACACACACACACACACACACACACACACACACACACACACACACACACACACACACACACTGAAATATGCATGCACACACGCACGCATGCACGTACGCACACACACAAACACACACACACAGACACACATACACACACTGAAATATGCACGCACGCACACACACACACACACACACACACACACACACACACACACACACACACACACACACACACACACACACACACACACACACACACACACACACACACACACACACACACACACACACACACACGAAAGACCCTGCTCTCAATTAGTGACGATGGCGGCGAGAATGCCGAATGTTTATATCTGGATCTGATTTCCAAGGGAAAGACTTTTGAGTTGATTATTTTTTAGATTACTTTACCCTTTCTCTTTTCTCTCTGGAGGGAGGGAGGGAGGGAGGGAGGGAGGGAGGGAGGGAGGGAGGGAGGGAGGGAGGGAGGGAGGGAGGGAGGGAGGGAGGGAGGGACTCAGAGTATGGACACAGAAAAAAGTAAGAGACGTGGAGGAGAGAGAGAGAGAGAGGCAGAGGAACAGAGAGAGAGAGAGAGAGATAGAAAGAGAGAGAGGCAGAGGAACGGAGAGAGAGAGAGAAAGAGGGAAAGAGAGAGATAAAAAGAGAGAGAGGCAGAGGAACAGAGAGAGAGAGAGAGAGACAGACAGAGAGAGGAAGAGAGAGAGTGAGAGAGAAAGAGAGGCAGAGGAACAGACAGAGAGATGGAGAGAGGTGGAAGAAGACAGAGAGATGGAGAGAGGTGGAAGAAGACAGAGGGAGGGAGAGAGGTGGAAGAAGACAGAGAGATGGAGAGAGGTGGAAGAAGACAGAGAGATGGAGAGAGGTGGAAGATGACAGAGAGATGGACAGAGGTGGAAGAAGACAGAGAGATGGAGAGAGGTGGAAGAAGACAGAGGGAGGGAGAGAGATGGAAGAAGACAGAGAGATGGAGAGAGGTGGAAGAAGACAGAGAGATGGAGAGAGATGGAAGAAGACAGAGAGATGGAGAGAGGTGGAAGAAGACAGAGAGATGGAGAGAGGTGGAAGATGACAGAGAGATGGACAGAGGTGGAAGAAGACAGAGAGATGGAGAGAGGTGGAAGAAGACAGAGAGATGGAGAGAGGTGGAAGAAGACAGAGGGAGGGAGAGAGGTGGAAGAAGACAGAGGGAGGGAGAGAGGTGGAAGAAGACAGAGAGATGGAGAGAGGTGGAAGATGACAGAGAGATGGACAGAGGTGGAAGAAGACAGAGAGATGGAGAGAGGTGGAAGAAGACAGAGGGAGGGAGAGTGGTGGAAGAAGACAGAGGGAGGGAGAGAGGTGGAAGAAGACAGAGGGAGGGAGAGAGGTGGAAGAAGACAGAGGGAGGGAGAGAGGTGGAAGAAGACAGAGGGAGGGAGAGTGGTGGAAGAAGACAGAGGGAGGGAGAGTGGTGGAAGAAGACAGAGGGAGGGAGAGAGGTGGAAGAAGACAGAGGGAGGGAGAGAGGTGGAAGAAGACAGAGGGAGGGAGAGTGGTGGAAGAAGACAGAGAAGACAGAGTTCTCAAACCTTCCATAACAAAGCCCTCAACTACAGTACAGAGCAATAAACCTAATAGTCAACCTAAGAGTCAAGCTAGTCTGTTCACAAACACAAACAGACACAATTAGACCCGACCAAAACATGTGAAAACAAAAGATAATTACTTTACATATTGCAAAGAACTAACCACAAAACTGAGCAAACTGGAATGCTATTTGGCCCTAAACAGAGAGTACACAGTGGCAGAATACCTGACCACTGTGACTGACCCAAACTTAAGGAAAGCTTTGACTATGTACAGACTCAGTGAGCATAGTCTTGCTATTGAGAGAGGCCACAGTAGGCAGACCAGGCTCTCAAGAGAAGACAGGCTATGTGCACACTGCCCACAAAATGAGGTGGAAACTTCCTAACCTCCTGCCTAAAGTATGACCATATTAGAGACACATATTTCCCTCAGATTACAGACCCACTGTCACGTTCCTGACCGGTTTTCTGTTATTTTGTATGTGTTTGACGGTCAGGGCGTGAGTTTTGGTGGGTAGTCAATGTTTTGTGTTTCTATGTTGGTTTAATGGGTACCTGATATGGTTCTCAATTAGAGGCAGGTGGTTTGCATCTCCTCTGATTGAGAATCATATTAAGGTAGGTGGTGTCACATTGTTTGTTTGTGGGTGGTTGTCTCCTGTGTCTGTGTCAGTGTATGTTACGCCACATGGGACTGTTTCGGTTTGTTTGTTCGTTCGGTTTTTGTGTAGTCTGTTTTTCCTGTTCGTGCGTTCTTCGTGTTTCATGTAAGTTCTTACGTTCAGGTCAGTCTACGTGTTTTGTTGTTTTGTTTCTATTCAAGTGTTCGTCGTGTTTTCGGTTTTGTTTAAATAAATATCATGTCTTATCACGACGCTGCGTTTTGGTTCAATCCCTGCTCCTCCTCTTCGGATGAAGAGGAGGAGGAACACCGTTACACCCACAAAGAATTCTAAAAAAAAAATTTTTTTGATAAACTCCCATATCTATTGGGTGAAATACCACAGTGTGCCACTACAGCAGCAAGATTTGTGACCTGTTACCACAAGAAAAGGGCAACCAGTGAAGAACAAACACCATTGTACAAACCATATTTATCTGTCTATTTCATACTTCAACTATTTGCACATTGTCACAGCTGTCACGTTCTGACCCTAGTTCTTGTGTTATTTCTTTGTTTTAGTTGGTCAGGACGTGAGTTGGGTGGGTTATCTATGTTTTGTGTTTCTATGTTGGGTTTCTCGTTTGGCCTGATATGGTTCTCAATCAGAGGCAGGTGTTTGTCATTGTCTCTGATTGGGAACCATATTTAGGTAGCCTGTTTTGTATTGTGGTTTGTGGGTGATTGTTCCTGTTTCTGTGTTTGTTCACCATACGGGACTGTTTTGTGTTCGTTAGTTTATTCGTTATTTTGTTTGTTTGTTTCAAGTATTCTAAATAAATATGAATACTCACCACGCTGCATCTTGGTCCGACATTTCTTACTCCTCGTCAGAGGAGGACCAAGACTACCGTTACAACAGCACTGTACATAGCCAGTATTATAAACTGTGTGGTTTGAGCCCTGAATGCTGATTGGCTAAAAGCCATGCTATATCAGACCGTGTACCACGGGTATGATAAAACATGTATTTTTACTTCTCTATTTACGTTGGTAATCAGTTTATAACAGCAATAAGGCACATCGGGGATTTGTGGTATATGGCCAATATACCACGGCTAAGGGCTGTATCCAGGCACTCCGAGTGCCTCCACACCATCTCGTGCCTTATTGCTTAAGTGTAACATTTGAAAAGTCAAAATTATTTTTTACTTGTTAGTGTAATGTTTACTCTTCATTTCTGATTGTTTATTTTACTTATGTTTATTATCTATTCCACTTGCCAATAAAGCCCTTTGATTTTAAATAAATTGAAATTGAGAGAAGTGGGAGAGGTGGAATGAGAGAGGGGGACAGAGGTAGAGGTGGAAGCAGAGAGGGGGACAGAGGTAGACGTGGAAGCAGAGAGGGGGACAGAGGTAGAGGTGGAAGCAGAGAGGGGGACAGAGGTAGAGGTGGAAGCAGAGAGGGGGACAGAGGTAGAGGTGGAAGCAGAGAGGGGGACAGAGGTAGAGGTGGAAGCAGAGAGGGGGACAGAGGTATACGTGGAAGCAGAGAGGGGGACAGAGGTAGAGGTGGAAGCAGAGAGGGGGACAGAGGTAGATGTGGAAGCAGAGAGGGGGACAGAGGTAGAGGTGGAAGCAGAGAGGGGGACAGAGGTAGACTTGGAAGCAGAGAGGGGGACAGAGGTAGACGTGGAAGCAGAGAGGGGGACAGAGGTAGATGTGGAAGCAGAGAGGGGGACAGAGGTAGAGGTGGAAGCAGAGAGGGGGACAGAGGTAGAGGTGGAAGCA